>NW_010430603.1:0-5304 GCF_000710305.1 Buceros rhinoceros silvestris
TTATTATATGTTATACGATACATATATCATATATCACATTATATTATATAGGGTATATTACATATTACACAATAGGTGTATATGGCATGCTATAGATTATTATATCACAATATATCATTTCTAGATATATTTAGTTTCTTTTAAATTTACTTAACAGTTGTCTATATTAGAAATGTCCAGAAATGCATAGAATCTACTTTTATTGTTGTGCTTCCTGCTAACCACGCCTTCCTTCACCGGGCCAGTCTTTCCAAGTGCTTTTCTGTTCTGGCAGAATCCACTTCAGGAAAGGTACAGCAACCACACGCACTGTCACGACAGAGACAGTGGGAGCCTGCGTGCACAGCTCATGCCCTCAGCGCTTTACTGCGGGAAGAGGTTGTGAGTGAAAGGGAAATAAGAGATTTTGAAGACAAGATCTAAAGCACAAAAGTAACTTTCTTTCCGTCTTTCAGGAATTGCAAGGATATTATGTCCTGATTGAGTCAACTGGCCGGGAGTGCTGCTTCTCCAGTCTATCCTGTAAAGATAACTTCAACGTAAATGGTTCCTTTGGGGCTGAAAAGATGGGCTGGTTTAGACGGAATCATTCCCTTGTTACTGTCCAAAAAATTTGAATACATTTCAGAAACGGTTGTGAACAATGTGCATCCTCTCTGAGACTGTTATTGAAGCTTCACATACCATGCATGAGAGAACCCCCCAGGCAAATACCGTGGTATTTAAACCACGATCGGATGGGTATTTGTCTAGTGTGTGGTAGGCTTAGTAAGTCATATTAGTCCATGGCTGGTGATAAGGAGCTACCGAAAGGAAGCAAGCACTTGTGCACTATTTTTACAGAAGTGTTGCTAGGTTATACAGGAGGAACTCCTGGCAGGTGCATGACTTGAGCTAATCTACAGCACACCTATCCTCTATCAATGCCCAAGGCGTGACCCGTGAGGTTCTCTCATGAGCTTGGCTTCTGCTCCTAAACAGTACAGCTGCTTATACTGTAACATCACGGAGATGCTCGGCAGCATATTTAGGCCGAAATCCCATCAGAAGTCAAAGGCTGTGTGCGCTGCTTGCAGGACTAGGTTTGTTAGGCTGGCCTAGGCACACCAAATCCGGCCAGTACAGTACAACTGAGAGAGGCACTGCACTTAGTTAATCTGTTAAACTGGGAAACCAAGTAAGACGATTACCTTTCAAATGATGTCCTAACTACAGGGAGTTGAAGAGGACAAGGTGTGTGGTGGGTGGAGATTACACTCTCAAAGAAGTCACCATAACTGGCATATGACCAAAGCAGAAGATTTCTCTCTATTTCCATTCCGTAAAATGGCTTAAATATTTTGGCTAAAATTAAAATTATCTCTCTGTAAAAGCTTATGTGTGTGTGTATATTATATGCTTGTGTGTGTCTGCATATATACAGAACACACACATCTGTGTGTACAAGTGTGTGAACACGTGTGCAGGTGTGCACATGCATACACACAAATACAGGCATACAAAATTTGGACAAAGAATGGACAATTTCAGCCAGCTATAAGCAGCTGATCTCTTAACCAAAAGTAATGCTTTTGGTTCACCAGCAATGCAAAAACCACTTGGTGGGACACTGTTCTGGAGACTGCAATATTTCCACTACAGACCATCAAAACCAGCTTTTGCCCTGACGGAAGGTACAATGTGGGTGAGTCTTGCCCAGTTTAAAAAGATTACCCGTGGGCTTTTGGTTTTCTTATCACAGTTGGGTTTTATTTTTAAAGTCGTTAGGGATATCTTAAGCAAGTCCTTTGCATCAGCCCTTTTGCTTCATTTAAACTAGACCACACTTAAACTGCTGCTCATATCTGTTCCTCATTAAATGGCCAGCCAGGTACTCAGCATGGTCCTGTGCTAAGGTGGTTGTAGAGGTAGTTGCTCTGTATGCATCTATAAACTACCGTTAAACAGAGTGGTGTGATGGAGTGACAATGAGTTGCCAGCACAGGCAAGAGACACTGGCAATATGCCTCTGATGTTTCGGCCCTGGATTCCTCATAGAGAAGCTCACTGTAGGTTAGGGGAAACTATTCCTTCTAGATGACTGTAAGCAAAAAGAGTCTGTCATGTATTTTGCAAACAAGGTTTATTGGAAAGCTTCTAGCTTGTGTCAGTGAAGCTAGGAAAGGTGGAGGAGAGTCATGGAGTGGCCCATGGGTTGGATTTTCTGCTTGTCTCCTGCAGAACGTGATGAGCTGGAAACACCTGGCACTGACGCTGCTGCATTCTGGAGACAAATATTTGCCATGCAGAGTGCTTGCAGGGGGAGCAGAAGGTCTTGCTACCTGTTGCCAGATCAATGAATTAACTCAAGTAGAGGAAAGACTTCATTATTCTTTTATCATAGAAGAACAAATTTAATAGCAATGTATTCCCAGGATATCCCCCTGCAATAAAATAAAATAATTAGAAAAATTTAAATCCCATCTTACTCCATACTTACCCAGGGTGGATTTCGGTACACTGAGTAGTAGATCTGGACAGGGATTATGCTCTGAAGGAATTACATCACAAAGTCTCCTACTTTCCCCTGTGGAAGAGCATACTGCAAAATACATATACATTATTTGCATCTGATTGACATCTTGCTATGTCAGCCCACGTTTGCCTTTCACTGCAAATCATCCTTCTATTTGTCTTCTACTCTTTCGTGATGTACGAACTAAAAAATGCTTTGAAAAATCAGTGACGGATAAACACACATACGCACACATCCACGTCTGTGTGTGAAAAATACCATAAACTTCTCCTGCATCTAGAATGGAAAATAAATGTCCTACATATAACTTGTAAATTTATGTTTTAAATGTTACTGGCAATCTTTCTATTTCACACAGCAATTCTTGTGTCAGGAGTGCTACTGAAAGTTGCTCTTTTCTTTTTCACTTTTACTTGAACATTTTGTCGAGAATTCATCATTCTGGATAATCAGGAAAAAAAGCCCACATCTTAGTTTGGATAAAATCAAAGGCAGGTTATTCCAGATAGGAAGGGACATGAACTTGTGTGAAAAACCCCACCTTTTATAGCTGCCTAACAGCTGTAGGGAACAGGTCTTCAGACAGAATTGGCTTCAAGAGGACACGGTGAAGGGATAGATGCAGAGCTGGTCTTGCCCACAGCCAGCAGCTTTCAGAACAGAATATTCCCACTGAAGAAGCCAGTACCACCTTCATCCAGGGGCTGGCTGGACACATACCCAAACCAAGTAATTCCATTTCCTAGTGTTTGTATTTTAAATTATGACTGTAATGAAATGACAAGCAAACATGAACTATGGAGACTGGAAATTATTCCTCCCCAAACTGTGCTGCTTTAATGGAGCACTGGGTCATGATTTTTTAACAAGGTACACTTTCTGACAGCGTTTTAACTGTAGTGACTTTGATTCGCTCCTATCTCCATGTCAACAGGAAGACTTTTAATCTAGTATTTTCACCACAACATTTTCAGTTGCTTCCCTTTCTGCACTGATGCCTAGAAAGCAAGACAAAGAAAGCAGATTGCTGGTACCCAGTTGTGGATCACAGAGAATCTCCACATGGTTTAAGGTTTTGAAGTCAACAGCTAATGATCTTCAGGTTGAAAGAATGAGTTCTCTTTAAAGTAATTATACTGAGGATGACAGTTTTGGGTTTCTTTAAAAAGATGTCAAAATTTTATGTTGAAAAATATTTCACCAACAGTAAAATCAATATATAAAAACTTTTTGCATAGGTTTTTTTTTTAATTAATAGCTGTGCAGGCATTTGCATTATATAAAGTGAAGAAGCAGTCAGTTTGGAACAAATTAAGTGCAAAAATTAAAACTAATATTTTTGTTTTCTGTTCCCAATTGCAATTAAAATATGAACATAGCAATTTCTAGAGCACCTGGAATGAAACTTAAGGCTCTGCAATATGCAGTGTGAGCATCAAGAGCTTTCATTGTACTTGTATTGGGGCATGCTCATTTCTTTTAGCACCTTCTGGTGCACTCAACACATCAAGGACTGGGCTTATCTGACTAGGATTAATAAACTATACTCTTTGCTAGGCAAATGTCTTTCAGAGTCTTTGTGTGGTAAAGATTAAAATTTGTTTTGTTACTGGAGAGCCTGGGGTTGTGTAGGGCACTTTATTTGTGTTTTTTTTTAAAACTGTGGGGAGACATACATGTGTCCAAAAGATTTTCCATATTGAGAAGAACCAAACTGAATTATTACTTGGTGAGAAAATATTATAGTTCCATTGAATTCTTAAAAAAACATTTCCATGAAAGTAATAACTGAAATTGCTTATTTAACCCGGCATTTATTTAAATTGTTTAAGCATTAATCTATTCTCGGCTCTACGAGTGCGTTTTCTTTTTATTTTTCTTTAGGATCAGCTTCATAGCTACTTATAACATACACCGTTAGAATCAGGGAATTGGAAAGGCCAGTGTTAGATCCAGTGACACCTCAAGAATGAGAATCATATTTCCAAAAAATCTGGTGTACCCTCCCTCTCCTTGGGCTCTTTCACTTGAGGAGCTTCCCATCTAACAACATAGAAGTGTATACCAGGTTGTGGCCTCTAATAGATCACCACCTACCATGGATGACAGGGCAATCTCTTCTGCGTAGCCAAACATGAAATAGAAACACTATGCATCTGAAAAAGCTGACATGTAGCTGGACCTAAAACACTGACAACATCTCAGACACTGCGGTGGGACACAGAAGTTTGATGACAGCCTGGGTTAACACCTGTGGGTTGTTCCACCTCATTAAAAGTGGTCATTTGACTTTCCATTAGCAATGGTGGCCATAGCAACATGCCTGCTGTGAAGGGAAAGCAGCAGCTGGGCAGGGGAGGGCAGGACAGGGAAAGGAAAAGGTTTGTCTGTAAACCTTTTAAAACATGAGCTCATTGACATGTTAACATCTATGTGGAAACAGCCAAGAACAGATCAACATGGGCTTGTGTCTTGAAGGAGCCAGCTGTGGCCTTCCCAGTAAGCTGTAGCACACCTTCCCGGGGAGAAAAATGCTAATGAAAAATTGTATGATATACACACACATATATATGTATAAAATGTACATTTCATACATCTTTTTTATACACACATATATGAAAAATCTTTAGGATCCTGGTATTTCTTTGTTAACTTTTATTTGTATTCGCAACTTTACTTTTGCTTCTATTTGTAACATTACTAATAGAAGGCGCAGAACCAAACCCACCACATCTAACACACAACGTAAATCTTGCCAAAGCTTAGAGCAGCAATCAAATCACTCTTTC
>NW_010430603.1:5412-6126 GCF_000710305.1 Buceros rhinoceros silvestris
CTGGTCCTGCTGTCATGCGCTTTGCTGGAGCTGAGCACTGGCTGGGGAAGTTCAGGGGGGTTATCCCGTGCCAGCGCAGTGTTTGTCACTGCAGTGTGAGGCCAGCAGTCACAGCCCACCCTGCACTGCCTAGGCATGATCGCATCCCCAGTATCCGCCCTGCTTGGGATACTTGGGTCATTACAATATACTCCTGCCTGAAAAAGCAAGCACCCCAGAACAGGAATCAGGTTTTTCCTCATAGCAGAAGTATCACATAGGGCTTATTCTAATAATTTCCCAATACTAAGTCACAGCAAATGGAGTGATCACTGTGAAAGATAAAACCAGCTTAGTACCCTGCAAGTGAGTAATTCAGTTTCTTTGAGTATCTTTTGTAGTATTTTCTAAGCATTACTTGAGTTGATTTAAGGTAAATCCCATCAGTAAATTTGTTCTTCCTGTTCTACTGTGAGTCCGATTACAAAGCTGGCTCAAATTAAGAGGGTGTTATTCTGATGCATTAGTCTTTTTTTCACTTTCACTTCTTGCGATCCCAACGCTCCATAACAGCTTAATCAACTCTCAGGTTGTACCCGCTTCTGCTGTCCACTCCACCTCTGCTATGGCCTAAGAACATGTCATCGCTGAGCAGCAAGATTACCACCTTGAAGATTAACTCTCCTGCCTCTCGCCCTCCTCCTCCTCATGTAGGCTTCACACAAGTACCTGCTG
>NW_010430603.1:6238-8176 GCF_000710305.1 Buceros rhinoceros silvestris
TACCTGCGGAACCCTACAAAGGTGACACCTCTTCTCCTGAGGCTGCAACATTAAAGGTCAGTGAGTCTGAAACGAGCCTTCCTGCTTCCATACTGCTATCTTTTCTGCAGCTGCCACTCACCTTGATCCAGCATGGTCAGACACCATGACCCAAGCAGCAGGAGAGCAAGAAGATTGCTACAGCCCAAGCCACCCACTCCACACCTCTGGACTCAGTTCTGCTGTTCATAAATGGACATAGTCTTTTCACTCTATTTTTGAGATCTGAGAAGGAATTTGAAGGAGTTACTGGTATCAGCTATAGGCAATGCCAGCAGTGGCCATTGTGTACGCACAGATTTAAGCTAGCTTCCAGATGATACAGAGCTAAACTGAAAACAGGCCCAGCCACATCCTTACCAGCCTCTGCCACATTACTTTAGCTTCTGTAAAGATACCTCTGCAGGAATACAATCTGAAACAGAGCTTACAACAGCGACACCCTGTGAAAATTCGGGCATGCCACAAGTGTCTGCCTGTTTGTATCTTGTAAAGCTATCCACAGTGTCACTGCACTAGATGGAATTAAAAAAAACCCTAACGGTCTCTTCATTACAAAGCAGAGTTGAAGGGTGGAAATCTTGGATTTGAACGACTACTCTCCTAGGTTTTCTATGCAACTTGTAGTAAGCTTTTTCAGATAAACATCTCAAAACAGATTGCCTAACTTCAGCTACTCTAATAAAGTTAGTCTGTATGCCAGAGCCACCGAATTTGGTTGTTCCATTTAAGTTGTGCAAAGACTCTGGGTTCTCACTGTCTCTGAATATCAGCCTGCTGGTTTTCTTTTAGGTTACGGAATTGAGATATAGCTGAGTACAATTAGCAATTCGTCTTTGTAAACCCTAGTCTCTGTTTTGATGAAATTCGCTGTGAGAAATCTTATATAAGCATATAGAGCCTAAATGAATATCAAGTCTAAGTCCAGGAATAGAATTTCTCTGGGTATTGAACTGTAAAATGCAGCTACGGGTATTAACCTGACTCACCATAAGCATGTCCGTTACATTTTGGATAATGCTTATCTTCTCTTTGGGGTTCTCTGAGATCAAAGAATTTTGAATCAGTTGGAACTATCCCCTGAGCCCAGCCTTCACGCCAACAATAATTTCTCTTTGTCGTGTTCCAAGGATTGTCTTTCAGTCTTTGAAGTTAACCTGAACATTTTCAGTCATGTTCTGAGTAGAATCATTCATGATTCTCAAAGGTGAAGCTCATGGGGTAAAACACAGGAAACAGAGATAAAGGAAACTTGGAAGGATAAGAGGCAGTAAAAAGAAAGACACTGATAACAGGAGAAGAGAAATACAAGTGAGGAAAAGTGCAAAAGACTAATATCAAGTTATGTACAGAAAATTTCAAGAAAGGAAATGTTTAGAAATTATAAATATCCAGAAAATCAATAGAAATATCCAGCAACAGCTTTGCTGTTTGGTTGTTGGTTTTTTGTTTTTTAATGTTTTATTTTAAATGTTATTTGGCCTTCTAAGAAGCTTAGGATAAAAAATGAAAAAAACCTACAACATTGGAGGACATGATAGAGAAATATTATTGAAGAAAGACAAAAGAAAATTGAGACAGGAGGAAAAGAAAATGTATACAATGACTTTCATTGCTTTTTAGTGATAGAAATGAAGGAGCTGAGGAACTTACAAAGAAAAACATCAGCTTTTATTTAGAAAGCACATGACTGCTACACAACTTAGCTGTAATGGCTTCTGGCCTTCTCAGGTTTTCACAGCTAAAATCCTCACTACTCAATACCAATGAAGATTATGATATTATGAAGTAATTGCAGCAGAATCTGTGATTACTGTGTAACAATAATTGAGCAACCTTTTTACATGTCTTTTAAAATGCAGAAATACATTTTTTACTATTACTGCAATAATATTAATA
>NW_010430604.1:0-410 GCF_000710305.1 Buceros rhinoceros silvestris
GAAGGTCCCTTCAACCCAAACCACTCTGTGGCTCTGTGATTCGTGTGTTTCTTACCCAGAACGGTCCCAAGGACCGCAGGCTCAGCGCTGTCGCTGTGCCAGGCTCCCTGAGACCCGCTCGGGGCTTATCCGCTTACGGCGGAGAATTACGCATTGCTGAAATTTCTCCGCAGAGCTACCCCCTCCTCAGCGGGGCGTGAAAGGCAAGTCTGACCCTGCACAGGACGCGCTGACGACGACGTAATTCTGAACTTGTTTGCACAATCCCCAGCAGCTCCTGAGGGACGGGGAGCTGGGCTTAGTAACGAGAGAGCACCTTATATAATACCGAGCTCTCGTATACCGAGGACTCAGGGGGAAGGGTTAATTAGTTAGAGGAGGATAATAGCCCTGAAGAGAATAATCTGAGC
>NW_010430604.1:514-1484 GCF_000710305.1 Buceros rhinoceros silvestris
CTGGGCTTAGTAACGAGAGAGCACCTTATATAATACCGAGCTCTCGTATACCGAGGACTCCAGGAGGAAGGATTAATTAGTTAGAGGAGGATTATTGCCCTGAAGACACTAATCTGCGCAGAGGTTTCTTTAAAACCACAGATCTTGCTTTGGGGAGCTGAAAGTAATATTTGTTAAACCACCCCCCTGCCTGGAGAGCAGCCAGCCCCCCGCGGGCAGACGGTGCTGCGCTGTCCCACCCCTGTGACACGCAGCAGTGGGCGAACGGCTGCACTTGCTGACCGTAAGGGTCTCCTGCAAGCAGGTGACTGGGTGATTCAGCTGGTGGCGTCAGTGCGGTGCGACAGCACACCGACACAGAACGGTGAGTCCGGCCTCTGCTTTCCTGTAAAGTGAAACACAAGGACCGAGAGGGAAGGACCCCCAGCCCCCGTAACCCAGAAATACCCCACGGGGACAGGCAGCCTCCTAAAAAACCACCCTGCAGAGCCACGTGTACCATGTCAATATAAATTGTTATTATTTCCAAGAGAGCAACGTGAAAACAGAACATGCCCCTGGCTCCAGAGCGGAGCCCGGGGGCCGCTGCCCCTCCCTGGTTTGAAGAGCAGATGCTGTTCCACACCCCGGCGCATCTTGGGGCGTATAAACCGCTCCCAAATGGCACAAAAACAATTAACATCCCCGGTGAGAAAAATTATTTGTCTTAAATGAAGTGGAACATCTACAGGAAACGGGCGGCTCCTGGCTCCTATGGGTGAGAGACTTCCACTGCCACGAGTCAGATCACACGGACCACCAGGACTGTTGTTCTCTGTACTTTGCAGTAACCAAGTGATGGAGTGTTCAGGATCTGCTGGTTTTTCATTGAACCAGAGACTAGTTTGGGCTGAAGGGACCTTCCAAGCTCCCCCAGCCCAAGCCCCTGCAGGGAGCAGGGACATCTGCCCCCAGAGCAGGGGGCTCAGAG
>NW_010430604.1:1675-3597 GCF_000710305.1 Buceros rhinoceros silvestris
TCTCCCACTCCTGCTTCCAGCAAAGCCCAGTTAGCGCACGTTGCAGCTCGGAGTGGGCAGGAAGAGAGGGACCCACGAGCTGCTGGCAGAGTGCCGTTTCCACACCCAGGCCTCTCCTGCATCACTAAACCAGCACTGGCACCTCCCCGTCACTTTGGGCTGAGGTGCTGGGACCAATTCCCACCAAGCACGTCCCAGGGCTGGGTCACTTGGGATTCACTCACTGCTTCACCCACGTCCTCCACCTCCAAACCAGGGGACCTCCACCCTCCTCTTGCACGTCCGAATAGGAGCAATGAACGCCGCGGTGGCGGCGGTGCTGGTGCCGGCACGGCAGGCGCTGGCACTCACCTGAGCTGTAGCTGTCTGTGGAGGACTGCGAGATGGAGCGGGACAGCGAACGGCGGCCAATCTTCGTCGGGCGCTTGTTGAATTCTTGCTTTTGGTCGGCGAACTGGATCTGTTGGAAGAAACGAATAGTTAAGTCAGAGGAAAAAACCCAACAGTCTAATGCAGAAGATTAACCCCAAGAACCCAAAGCCTTGAGCGGACACCGACGGCGTCCCAGGGATGGGCTGAAACGCAATTCCCGTTATTTATCCGGGGATGGGGCACGCTAGATTGCCTGGTTTGTTTAATGTCAGAGCCTCCACCAGACGCAGCACTGACACACTCGCCTTTCAAATCCCCTGAAGCTCCTCCTTCAACCACCCTGCTCAGAGAGCTGCTGTCCCCACCACACACCACCTCATCCTTCCAAAGCTGACAATACGGGTTACCCATCACAAGCAAAGCCCCAGGAGGACCACCCTACAGCAGGAGGAAGTGAACCCACGGCAAGGGAGGTTGAGACTGGGGACATCCCTCGAGGTGGTGGAGCTGGAGCGGAGATGCCTGGAGAACACCAGGCTTTAGGTAATCACGAGTTCCCACCTTTACACCACAGATCAAGGGTAAAGGAAGCGATGGCAGCCCGGCCAAACGTAATTAGCCAAGCTGGAAAGAAGGCACCATCATCTCCCAGCCGCACCCACGATAACTCCGCAGCAATGGGCGCAACACCGAGATTTTGAGGCATTTCACGTCTACCCTCATTTTTAACGCTGCCCATCTCATCGCAGCAACCTGCTCAACCCGAGATGAAGAACCGAGCCCGTTTCCATCTCAGTCACCACCAAGCAATGAAGATTTCAGGCTCCCCAGGAAGATCTGCAAAGCCCCACAACCACCAGCGGGTCTGAGGGCAGTTGAGCGCAGCCAGGCGCAGCCCTGCCCCTGCAGCCACTGCCAAGCCGAGAGATAACTATTTATTTTCAGTCAGCCAAGCTGAGGACAGAGGGGATAACAAAAGTGTCACTTGTATCTGGGCACCTCTAATGGAAAACGACATTTAGTGTCGGTATTTATAGCAGAACCTCTTTCTCCAGGCTTGGTGTTACTCCTGCCTTGGTTGAAAAGAACAGCAAGAAGGTCGATCGATCAGAATTTCCATCCCAGAAACGCCCCAAATCCTGGTTTTCACACGAACCGAGCACCTGCTCTCTCAGCCGACTCGAGCGATTCCACAGGAGAAACTCAGCCCTTCTGTGCCCCACTGACGTGCACCTTGGGTTGACCCCGTCTTAACGCTTCCCTGCTCACATCAGCACCAACCTCCAAAGGGCTCTGTGAGCATCAGGCACATCTCAGCAGAGACTGCAGCGCCCGGAGCCCACCAGCCTTGCCCGGGACACGGCGCCGCTCCAACACCCCTTTCCATTCGCTCTACAGGCGGCTACCGGGTGTATTTCAGCGTTCAGGAGAACAGGCTCAGAGTTGTAGGACATATTTTAACGACCAGTGCTCATCGCTTTGTCAGCCAACCACCAACATACCTGCTGTGTTCGTTCTGTTTAACGTCTTTATCAGTGATCTGGACGAGG
>NW_010430605.1:0-12576 GCF_000710305.1 Buceros rhinoceros silvestris
CCGGTTCCTCCATGTTGAACCCAGGACATGACTGCAGCAGCCACTGTGCTGACCACAGTAACATTTAGACTGCCTTTCTTCCACATTCGTCCTCTTCTGCAATGCCTCTGACTGGATTCAAATTTTTTCAAGTAAGCTGGCTGAAAAATGGCATGCTATCTGGAGACAGAAAGTCATATTTAGCTAAAAAACCTCATAGCTCACCATTTAATTATGATTATGCTGAAAATTGACTTTCAGCCACCCAGACCCAGCTAGAAGTTTTTTATTGCTGGGTACATTCCTGGTCAAGCATGATTGATCTAACACAACATAAAAAGAGAAATTACCTCAATATCCAAGGTCATAGTGTAAAGAAAAGTATTCAAATCTGAACACGAAATCATGCTCTGGTGCTTCCATCGGAAGGAGCATACATTTACCAAAGGACTCACTGAATCATGCACAAGTTGTGTTCTATCACAGCAGACAGAACATCAGAGTTTAAGATTTTTGATAGTATACAGGTGTTTGCTTCCAAAAATGTTTTTAAGATATTTCAAGGATTCCTGGTCTGGATCTCAAAATTTTCCAGCATTAGGATAGAAATTAAAGATAACTTCATCTGTAGATCAGTTGAAAGAGATAATTCGTAAAACAAGTGTGCTGGTTTGCCTCCACAGTCCCCTGCCAACAAGAGGAAGGCTCTATTTCTGGATACGAAGGTGACTTGTAAGAGAAAATTCCAGAATTCACGAGGTTAGCTGATATCCTGTAACTGTAATGCTGGTCAACAGCTGTACTGTTCTGGCCAGAACAGTAGCAAAGTAGCTACAAAGACTGAACTGAAAATGGTACATTAACATTGCAAAAGCCCAGCTTCTCTCTGAAGTCAAGCAGAAAATTATTTTCTGTTTATCTTGCTCTGCTAACTTTTGCAGGAAAAAAAATCACTTTATCGTAAGATAGTAAATGTGTATGTATTGCATCTGCTGTTTTAGACTCTTGTGCACGGAGGAGTAGGAGACTACTACTAGTAGGAGACTAATCTGAAGGAACTGAAATCAGATACATTTCAATTATAAAAGATATAAAGGTACCATTCAAATGATAGAAAAACCGGGAATGAGCCCTGTTTTGCAGTTTTCTCTGAAGTCTGATTAAGCTAGTCAGCACCCACGTTCCCAGTTTGAAAACACAGCTCATTATTACCAGCTCTTTTTCCATGTACGGAAACTTTCAGTTGTTTTGACTTTTATAAAAGTGCACAAGTCCCAGCTGCCAGCTCTAAGAATTCTTTTTGGGTTGCACATTAGGCAGAATTCTTAATGCAAATACTTGAAAGGATAAACCACACTCTTGCTCAAAAGCACAAAGCTTAAATTGAAAAAGGTGGGGGGAGGAGGAAGAAAACCCCTTAACTGACTCTTCACCGAGTACCTAAGTACAACAGCAGGGGAATTCAACTACAATTGCACTTAAATCTCAAGGTCTTAAGTGTTTTAAGTTCAGCATCAAGTTCTGCCGACCATAGTCTTAGAGTGCCCTCATGTGGCTAATATCAGGGTTTACACATAACACATAGCTTCACGACTCTGTAACACGTTGCCTTACACAATAAACTTTCATTACATCATGCTGTGTAGGATTTGTATGATATTTTTTGCTAACTCTGTTGCATAGTGCTAAAAGCACCTGTGTTACTGTTACCTCATACGGAATCTGACAGTTCAGGCATGCTAAAGAATCATCACGGTTGAAATGAATGTGATAAAATGACACAGAACGTTCTAAGCTATGAAGCACTTCTCTAAGTCACTAGCAATTTGCTAATGCTCCTGCAAAGATACTACCACATTTACTACAAAGAGGCAAAGCCAAACTTTGAAATTTAAAGGACTTTTTTTTAAGAAATGGAAAACCAAATGAAATTGACAAATTATTTTTTTAACCTGTATTTTACCCAAGATTTTGGGGGGATTTGTGCTTTCGAGCACAACAGGAAGCAAAAACATTTAGGAGTTTAACTTGCATTTTTAAACATGCCACTACAACTTCTAGTAACGACATATTAGTAGCTCATATAGCAGCCAATTATAAACACCAAGAACTTAATTCCTTTACAGATTTGCTTGAAAAACCACAAACACAGGCTACTGAACTGCTATTGCTATTGTGTCTTCAGAGAACAGGAGAGAGATCAAACTCTTTATCCAAACATCAGGATGAAAAAAACATGACATAAGGTAAAAGCAAATCCTTCTCATTTTCTTAGTATCCTCTCCCCATCTCCAAAGCACATTTAAAAAAATTAAAATAAAAATGGGTTAACAACTCCAAAGAAGCAAAAGGTTTCAGTTTTCTGAAAATCAGGTAATACGGTAAGAAAAAAGAGAATGAGAATGGATTTTACAACAGGTGTGAACTGTAATCTAGGAAAGCCAATCTAAGTGGTACAGAGTTAACAGCAGAGAATTCCACAGACCTGTTTTATCAGGAAACAAATATAATGAATGGCACTCACATGACTCCATTTACTCCACAACACTGAAGGTCTGGCTGATCATTAAGAAGTATATGATCAGAGAGCCTGTATAAATAGTTTTTCACTGCTCTGAAAAGCATTACTTTGGAATTGAAGGAAAGGTAAATATCAGAGGTACAAAATGTATTTCCTCTTTCTCAAATTGGATATGTTAAAAAATGGGGTGGCCCTAAGCTGGATGTGGTGTAGCAACAGCATCCCAGAAAAAGTCCTGCTGAGATAGATACAGTGACATAAAAGAAAGTGAATAGAAGCGACTTGGTGATTAGCTAGAGAGGAGTGCTTAGCAATTCTGGAAATGAATTAAGAGCTACTCATAGTATTTGCAAAACATGATACTGGATGAATCGTCAGAAAGCACAAATATCTTTGTCAGATAAAGCAGCCATCACCATAAAAGCCAGTGTTCATAACTAAATAACTTAAGCCTTTGCTAACTAAATTAATGTTTCTTTATATTTCAGGAGTTGCATGGAATACCAAACAACTCCAAGCATTAAAATTTGTCACCTCCACCACTCATTGCAAAGGGCTGAGTAACTGTAAGTAAAAATCACACAGTTAGAGTTACAACATATAAACAGACAACTTATAAAAATTAAATTTGATGGTAATTAATACAGCTTGAATAAATTAGGACATCACAACTATACCTACCGCTTCAGTATGTATTGGGTGCACTGCAAAGAGCAGGGATGCAACTATGCTGCTCCTGTTGTCCAGGAAAAGCTTACAGACCTTGAGGAAGACTACACAAACCACCACATGAAAGACCAGATTTAGGAAGTGGTATGAAACTGCATTTAATTCACTGAATAAGTAGTTTAAGCGAAATGTGAGAACTGTAAGGGGGCGGTAAGATTTATGACTCCTCTCCTAAAAGAAAATAAATCAATCAATTAGACACCACCAACTTACAAAGGGACTCTCACTCAAAAACATCTTTCTAAAAATCTATGCATACACAACTTCCCCCTCTATTCTCAGGCATCTGTCTTCAAAACAGAGAAGTGAAAATCAGTAATACTGAAAAAAACCCCTCATGAATTAAATGAAAACTCTTATTTGAAATTAAAATGTTAAAGATAAGTTAATTCTAATTTTCCTACTTCCATATAGCATTAATGTATTATTCAAGTATTTTGATTACTCTTCCATTTAATGTTTTAGATCAATATTTTATAAATAAAAATCTGGTGCACTCAGCTAAATGTATTATCTACGTATTTTCAATATGTTATATTGCTTGTTACTCCATCCACAAACCCTTTCAAAAACCACACTTAACACCATCTTCCTGCTCCAAAATGCATTTGTAAACCCACAGCCTGTTGATATTTTGCTTAGTATGTCCATAAAACAAAGGGAAAAAAATCTAAGAAAAAACCTAGGAGATGGGTGGGATGGTGGAGGGGAGGGGGAGGAGAGGGAGACAGGGAACCAAATTGCACATACGGACAGACAAAAAACGCAGGATAGAAAAAACATTTTAAAAATGATGAACAATCAAATTAATCTGACTTCACAGAGTTAAAATTAACCTGACTTTCAGATCGTTTTAAGTGCAAAATCAACACTGAATGAGATGGCCATCTCCCGCTCCACATGGTTAGCGCAGTTTGGAAATAAAACCATGTTGAAATACACTATTTGAAATTTTACTGGGAGGAGTTTAGGAACCCACTTACTCTCAATGACTACAGGACTACATGGCACCTGAAAAATACCCTGGAAGCTCTCATTACAGGGTTGTATGAAAATTATCTGTCAAGAGTCTATTTGTAGAGCTAGCAATTAGTATCTCACTAAGAACTAACCTTGCATGTTAAAGAGGTAAGATTATGAGGTAGAATGTCATGGTAAGTCAAAAACCTATGACTGTTAGAGAATTTTTATTCATTTGCTCAGCTATGGCACTACATGTAATTTTCTAAACTATATGTAAATCCTTTGGCCATTGCCATTTAATGATGTTTATCAACAACTGTAGTGCCAATGCAGTTTTTCAGACAAAAACCACAGCCACTCTACATGGGATATAAACCAAACCCTCTGAATTCACATGAACACACTTATTCAAATAAATTTAATGGATTCAATACCCATTCTCTAACTCCTAGCTTTGTTCCTTAAGAGCTTTATCTTTCCTTTCAGTCTGCAATTGGAAATAAATACCCTTGTATGTCAATGTCTAGCTTTTGCAGGACAGGAAGGGAACCTGGTGCAAGTTGTCCATTTTGGTATTGGAATTAGGTAACACAGAGCATCCTGAAGCGTGACATGACTTCATTTTCTTACAATTTTTATTGAACAAAGGGAAAGAATATAAGTGACATCTGTTCCTGATCTTATAGTACAAAACATCACTGAATTCCATAAAAAACAATTAAAACCACATTAAGAAAAAGTGTAAAAACTCTCTGCATGATTTTTTGCCATTTCCTAATTGCCTTAAAGTGTTTCGCAGTTTACCTCAGACATCGGAGTTCCCCAGAAGTCATTCTGAAACAGATTTTTTAACGGAGTAGAAGGATGCAAATCTTTATTGTCCAAAATCGCTGAAACATCATCAAAAACAAAGCCACAAAAGAGACTGTTCCAGTAGCAGGCTGCCACCACACCAACTATTAGCGCTGCTTCCTTCAGGCTTACATCAGCCATCTTCTTTAAGAGTTTTCATGGACAAAAGCTGAAATACATGGACAGAAACTTGAGTAGTTTTACTGATTAAAAACTGAGCTTGATATAGTGAAATTAAGACATTAAATATTTCAGAAGTTAATGACATTACATATCTAAAAATCAGTAAAATAGAAAGGTTTCCTCAAGTCCAATCTGTCTTACACAATTTATTCTTTAGAAGAAATACTCTCATTACAAAGTCTCACCTGTAAAAAGCCTTCACACAGGCTGGATAAACTGCTACATTTCATGTTTTACTAAAAAAGGAAGAATGATGATAAATTGTGATGTAGTTTTCAGCAGACAGATAAGCAGTTCAAGTGAACATGGCAAACTGGAGAACTCTGAAAATTAGGTTCTCTAGAACCCCGAGTAATTTAATCCTGACAGAGAATATTAAGCTAGCAAAAAGACAGACAATGTGTTAACTATTCATGACTTCAGGTTTTAAAGGTGTTTCTCAAAATATTTCAAAAGCAATTAAAAATTAAATTTCAATCATTCTGAAGAAATAGGATATTTGAAGAACTTCATAAATATAGGGGTTCAAGAACAAGAAGGACATCAGTAATAATAAAAAGTTAAACCTACCACTGAAGTTCAGACTTTGCTCATTTGCATTCTTCACAGAAATTCATGAAAATGTCATTTTTTTCCTCAACTGCCAATTGCTCCAATGTCACTGAATGTTCACGAGAGTCCTGTCTGAAGAAAAACAGCATGCAAAATAGACACTACAAATTAACTTTATCTTACAGTATTTTCTCTCATCATGCATAAAATTCCTGAGTCCTAGAAATTTTAACAGCAGTTCTGATTATTTAAAGAATACTATATGGGTGACCTGATCAAATTACTATGTAATGAATTGTTTGAAAACACTTGTTCTGCCTTTGAAGAATAAGAAGATAACTACAGATCAATGGCATTCTTTTTGACCACTGGTTGAAACAGCATGGATTATTGCCAATTGTTGAGTCCAAAGATATTGAAGAGCTACAGATAGTTGATCACTGACAGTTCTGAGAAAAAGGAGAGATGACTGAACAAAAATATATAGCATCTTCCCCAATACTAGAGAAGGATAACATCTGTAAGGACACAGAACAGCTAATACTAGCAGGATAATGTGGATCCATAAATAAGTAAAAACACCAGCCTTATGTATCAGGGTTCACATAACCAAAAGAGTTACTTGTGAGGTACAGTCTGTTTTATTGCCCTACACCCTGAAATGCTGGTGGTTTGGTTTTTTTTTAATCGTGTTTAGATTTAATTTTACTATCCTCTAATAAGAAGCCATAGAGATAACTCATCCAGACAAGGTGATCTCAGTTGTGGTTTGTAGCCTGGGGCCTGAAAGCAAGACAATCACCTATCACAACTGGTGGTAGGAAGGAATACTTATGCAACAGGTACAGTTAAACCAAAAACCAGGACAAAGATCACTTAAAAGAAATCAAACCAATCCATTCAGTGTTACTCACATAATGGCAGTGAAGATTTTTTTTCTTTTGTAGTACTTGCAAGGTGGCTATTGCTGTTACCAAGACCCCTTTTTTTTTTTTTAAAAGCTGCTACCATCTTTGTAATAAAAAACCCGAACAAAAACCCCAATGTTAAATATGAAAGGATGTTGCTGCAACTTTTTGTCAGGCTGGATCAGAGTACTTTAAAATACTAAGCCAAAAAAAAAAAAAAGTATAAACATATTTATGGTCTTCCTGGCACCCAGATAAATCTTATTTTAAAAAGAAAACAAATCATACTGCAGGAATACATGAAAAGACAGCTTCCTTTTGAATTCAATTCACCAAAGTTTTTTAATTAACCCCAGAAAAGAATGTGGAGGAGAAGAAACTCCTGTTTCTCACCCTGCTAGAAACAGTTTGCAATTCCTTGTTTGCAACAGCTTCTGAACCGTGCACTTTCTATTTTCATTAGTTCTACCAAAAAGCAATGACATCTGAAAAGGACCTACAACAAACATGCAATCATTTTCCAACATACAAGCCTACACTTTTAAAACACAATGTTCCAGAAATTAGTGAGACAAGATAATATTGTCATGCAGAACCAACCATAAGGTTTATTTAAATTCACCCTTTAGGAAAAAGCATATCAACGTGAGTAGCTTTTTGAAGACTTGAGACTTCTTTATTGTAAAAAAAAAAAAAAAAAAAAAAAAAAAAAAAAAAATTGAGAAGGAAAATCATTGAACAGAATTGCTTGTGTTCTAAATCAAACCAGGACATTTCTTAACAATGTAAGTTTATTGTATTGGTTGAAGCAGCAAGCCCTTGCAGACACTGCTTTGTGTGCCAAAGAATAACCAAGGTGATTTTTTAATAACCCTATTTCAGAAACAACTACTGCCACCCAACTAGGAAAAAAGGATAGATTCCTATCAAAAGCAAAAGGTTAACCAACTTTAATTGCTAGCTCCTCGATTACTTCTTGTAGGTTTTTACTTCTCCCTACACAGAATATGTCAAGACAGCTTATCACTTAATCCTAGGCAATTCTGATGCTTTTAACAAGCCCTTCTTTTTGTTCTTCATTTCTTTCACCCATAACTCTAATTTTACACCACCACTGACAATGCTGTTTCCTGACAGAGCTGCACTTACCTACATGCTAACTGAAGGGAAAATACTGTTTTCATTTGAATGAATGGGAACTCTTATACATAAAGAAATTAAAAGTTTTGCTACATCCAAAGTCAGGTTTAAGTTGCTAGCTCACCATCAGAGAAATGTTTGAAAACTCCAGAAAAAATTCATGTTTAACATCACAATTTTTTAATTTGCAATTCAAGTTCTCCTCTACATGCACATTTTAATCATAGATATGATTGCAAATACATGGCTATGATTTGGTCTTTCAAGACAAGCATTTGAGCCACAGGCACCCCAGGTGATTCTGAACAGCTTACTAAATTTACTGTAAGAAATGAACATATGCATTGTTCTGGTTTTAGCAGCAAGTCACACGCACACTGCTGGAACTCTGACAAGCTTGATAATCTCAAATACATCACACCATATCCCTCTCAAATTTTTGTTGGTGTGCAAAAGCACTAGGAGGTCTTGGCAACAGACGGGATAACGGAAATCTGAAAGAACCCCCAATTTTCCAGCAATCTGCTTCCAGGGCAAGCACAAAGAGAAAAACATGCAAGGCCATGTTCAGTCAAGATTACACAAAACTAGCACAGACACTTTACCTCTTCTGACTTGCATTCTGGCATTTTAAGGTCTTACTTTCCTGAAATACACTATAAAGATATATAAAGTTAAGAAAATTACCTTTTCTACCTGGTCTGATTACAGGGTAGTTCAACATTCTTGCTGAATTAGAGCATAAACATGGAAAAGATTGTGAAGTCCTTTATCTTAGTATAATAAGGCAGATTTTGAGGAAGGCTCACCATCAGAACTACTACTTCCTATCTGCTACTACAACTGCATCAACCAAACTCCAAGCTTCATACCTGGAATGCTCATCAAGGTGTTGAAGATGCAAGACTAAAAAACAAGGAGGCTTATGAAAGCTCATCTGCACGTGGTAAGCCATGCAAAAGTATGTCTGTCATTCATCTCAAAGGAAAACAGCAATTGCTATTTGACAGCCAATACTCTTTTCATGCCAACTATCTGTTATCAGTTTGATGTTGGAAAGAAAGAAGCCATATACGGAACATGCAAGACTGAGAACCTCAGAGATTACAGACATGCAGAAGGCTTGCTGAAGCCTTAGTATTATCTGGCTCCTCAAATGAGTTGGATATTGCCAGTCTGTGGTCTATGGAACAGCCAGAGTCCCCACCTGACTGGATGAAATCAGAACAGACACACACTTTACTAACAAGATTTCTGTTATATGTCTCGGTTTACAACAGTATCTGACCAGGTCATGAAGAATATAAAGCTGAAACAAATAATCAGCGAGATAAGCCTTGCCAGACAGAAACTGCATAATCCTGAGAGCCAATTGTGGAAAAACAGAATACCCAAGCTGTGTAAAACACCTGGTTGTTAGTCTATTTTCACCAGCTGTTTGGTACAGAAATCTCCATTTTGCATTGTACTGTTTTTATGCATATACAGAGTCATTAAGTGGAAAGGACAGACAAGAACCTGAATTCTCAAGGAAGTTTGTGTTGTAAGGCGCGTAAGACTTCCCCTTCTAACTTCTTGATAATCCTCTACGAATTCATGCAGTCTTCTTCAAGAATCACAGATAACAGCAAGACGTAACCAAAAAAACAAAAAACCAAACTGACCCTCAAAAATCCAACCACTTTTAGAAATGTAGGAAAACAAAATATTTCTTTACAATCACTACGAAATCCGTAACACCACAGACAGCTTAGCACTGCATACTGCAAAATACAGTAGTCTGCACAAAAAAATTCCACAGAAATAAAAAAATGCATGATGATGTTCTAAGAGTGTCCTCGGTTGGGAGATTTGGGAGTGTGGAAGCCATCTTTTACCTAAATTCATATGGGCTGAAGTAGGAAGCATATATTTAGGAAGGATTACATCTGCAACCCCTAAATATACAACAGCTATTTAGCACTCCATAATTAGCTATCACCTAATGAACGTGCTATCTGCCAGCTTACATCAATAACAGACCCTTGCAGGAACAAATATATTTGTGTTGATTAGACACATCTAGTTACCTAACTTTAGAAACTTAAACATACACTTAAAATTTTTCTTCTGTTGGGTGAAGGGACTTTTATACCCTGAAGGGCATTAATAACAACTTCTGTTCCAATAAATCCTGCTTCAAAGAAAATGTTCTCTGCAAATTACTTTTTCCTTCCTTAGAAAAAATAAGCCAGACATGGATAGTGGCAGTAACAGAAAATTTAAGAACCTCGGCACTCCCCTATGGGAAAAAACTTCTACAATCCACCCAGCCCTACTCAGGATTTCCACAGAAACTGACAGGCACAAACATGATCATTAAAATCCATCTCAAACAGATGTCACAACTGTGAAGTTTCAACCTGTTCCAGCTCTTGTATGAAAGCCCTTACTATTCCTGAAAATATCCAGCATAATTAACATATCAATTGATATTTACAGCTTTTGATACCCTCAGATCGAGCTGTCAGAAAGCTTTTTTAAAATTCACGTGACTCACTATCCATAACAGAAGTTAGTTACTACACTCAAAAGATTTTTTAATTTTATATTTTTCACACTTTATTAAATATTCAGATATTAATAATACACCTGACACTTTCTAGTCATACCAAAATGTTAGCACTTTCGACCATAATCAAACTGTAATTGTTCTCTGGAGATGATGATGTAAGCATCAGGGAGGCGCCAGTCTGCAACTTCCCAGAGTCACTTTGATAAACATCGCTTTGCATGTGCAACGTGAAGCGTATTTATGTAAATCTCGAGAAACTTAATTTTGCATTACATTAATTAACTTGCTGGAAACAAAAAACTCAGGCAATTTGCATATGGATCAAGCAGTTTCTCGAAAAGCTGTGGCAGCAAACTAATGAGCATTTATGCATATACTTAATCATAAACCAGGGGCTTCCCCATCTCCTGTTTGGTGTTCTAAATCCACTGAAGAGATAATACATACAAAAAGGAGCTGCCAAAAGAGAGTCATACATCTCATGTACTCTGGAGACATGGACTTTGATAACTACTCAAAGTCCTGGACTGTTTAAAACATCTTTACAGTTCACACAGAAAAGTGTCAAATTATCAAACATGGAATAAAACAAAACTCTTAAAACCTCTCCTACAGTTATTTTTATTTTTAAACAGGTGAGCAACAAGTTCATCTAATAGCTGGTGGCTGAGTTGATGAATATCAGCAGAGATACATACAAAGGGTTACCAGACCCAGTAGAACAGTCACATAATACAGCAATTTAATTCAGCTTCTGAGGCTCTGCTAATGTCCTAATTTCACTTGCCTACTTGCTACCTTTTCTGTAATTTCAATTTTAGCTGAAGTGAATATTGTTTCGGCTGACTTGATATGTTTAATGACAGAAAGGGATAATATTTTTGGTTCTGTTGTCCCTTTCAACACAGCCTTTAAATTTATCTTCTCTTAAAAATGTCACTCCAAGGCACAACTCCTGTATGAAACAACTTTGACGCACAATTGAAATTTAAATGATTGGGCTTGAATCTCATATAGAAGAAGGCAAGCAGGATTTGGGAAGATGGGAGGAGGAAGAATGCAAAATGTGACTGGATTTCCCTTTAATCTTGCTGAGACACTAGACCAGAATAAATACAAGAAAAGCAACCTTTCTCTGCATATACTCCAGGTCGAAAAGGAATGGGACCAATTTGAAGTACTCTTAATATCCCAGCAAGGCAATAGCCCCCAGCTTTCCCTTCACACGGTTTTGAAAGATCAACTATATAAAGAATATAAGGAATATAAGTAGCCCTAGCATGCAGTCAGAACAAGTCACAGGCCAGAGGAGAGTTTTCTGAGGAGGGAGACTGTGAAGAGCTTGCTGGCAACCAAGCAGCTGGACCTACACCTGGGACATTTTAGGGTACTCTGGCAAAAACAAGGATCAATTCATAAATCATGTGAAATTAACATAATTGTTTAAGCTGATAGTTTACCTTCAATTTGTTCAATGCAACTGGTGCAACAGTCAGTTGAAATATAAATCACCTAAGCACGGTTTGCATTTTAAGGTATTTTATAGCTTAAAATGATTAACAGGACCTCACACTTCAAAGTCAAACCTTTGGGGTTTGGGGTTTTTTTTTCCTACATTCAAACAGTAGCAAAATAATACCTTTTATATTTAGAGTAAGTACATAAAACGTGATTAGTTTCCTCGTAGGGCACTGATGTAAAAATAGCATCTCTAAAATAATGCTGATCAACACACTCAGTGTTACAGAAATACAACAGCAAAAACTGCACGTCTGTTAACTCCAAAGAATAAACAAACAAAGGCTATCTGGGTGGCATAAGCTGAAAAGGCAGCCTTTAGACTCTGCTATGTATGTCCTTGGTGATGACTTCCTGCAGTATTTCCAAAAACATTCCGTTAGGTCTTTCATATTGCAGGTTTTGTATTAGGTCTTTGAAATGCATTCTGTTATCAAAACCGCGGTTTAACATGGATGCCTAACTCTCCTATCAGGGCATACCGTGAAGCTGAAATATTCTTTGGCTCCAGAACTACATGTATTCCTACTAAAAGGAGATTCACTTGAAGTTTGTCACACTACCAGCTGTGACACAGGCCAAAAGAAAAACTAATTTACTTGTTCTAACCCATTCTGTATTTTAAACCTCTCATTTGGGGGGGTGGGGGGGGGGGGGTATTTCTATTCTTTTTACTT
>NW_010430605.1:12644-13788 GCF_000710305.1 Buceros rhinoceros silvestris
TACTTTTTTTTTTTTTTTCCACTTTGGGAAGTTTTTATGCCCACATCAACATTCCTTTTAGCTCTGCATCAATCTTCTTTACCAGCTGCACTACACAATTATAACCTAGATGTGGTTTCACTAGCAGAATATGGAATGGTGTATTTTCTGCTGATTCTGTAACAGAACACTCAAAAAATGCTAAAGCACATTAAATAGCTCTATTGGCTTTAACAGCTTGTTAAACTGATGAATAGGATAAAAAAAAACCCAAACAAACAGCTCCTCTTCAGAAGCATCCTAACATCTATCGATTATTTTATTTTCTAAGACACAGGGGGATCCATTTACTGAAAGCTCATCTTGTAGCAAGGCAGCATTATTCTCTGTGGATCACCAGTTCCACATACAAAAGTCCTTCCTGCTAAAAAATCACTGGTTTACATTTAACCATAATGAATTTTGAGTTTGGTAACATTTTCCATTCATGACATATAATCAGGTCTCTTCCCCTTCCCTAACTACAGAGTTTGCTTTTCTTACCCCATACAGAGCTGTAATTAACAAATCTTTGGCTGAGTTATAAGTCTTTCCTTTCAATCAAGAAGTAAGAATTATGCCACAACTGGAACAAGTTACATAACCATAAGGAGTGCCAACTATCTTGCATCTTGTCAGCATTCATTAAACACCAACATTAATCAAGAGACAGCAAAGAAAAGTCAAGCAGTGAATAATCCAGAAAAAGGCAAGAGTCCAAACATGACAATTATGATCACCTTTCCCTTAAGAAAGAAAAAACAAATCCTCTTCAGCTTTCCACAGCTGCTGAATGAATACAAAGATATACACACACCTTGAACGGCTTTTCGTTTTCCTTTTTTATTTGAAAAGATGTGTTCACACCCATTTATCTAAAACACAGGATCCCAAACTTTTCTGGCCATCACACCACTACCAATGCTCAGACTTCGTCACTGGCCACCAGGATGGTGGATCCGAGCACCTTACAGACGTGATCTTTTCTGTACTGCTCCGCAAGCTATCTTCTGGATCCCGACTATTACGCGCTAACGCATAAAGCACACGCATACGGGGGCAGTGCTGCGGCTCTGCTGTCAGCCGGTCATGCGGGAAAGACCATATTGCCCACTGCCCGGGGGCA
>NW_010430606.1:0-604 GCF_000710305.1 Buceros rhinoceros silvestris
CCGGGCCCCTCTGCATAAGGCGGTGGGAGCACTCCGGCGGGAAAGGCCGAGTGTGTGGACGTGCAAACTAATCAGCTTCGACACAGGGGTGGGAAGGGGAAACTTCTTTCACAGAGGATGTGGGTAGAGAACTAACGCAGTCCTGCTTGAAAGAAACGTTATACAAGATGCTTGAAAAGAAATAATATTAATTAAAAAAACCTAATTGAAAATATATAAATCACCCAACAGAAACAAAGAAATATGTTGAAGGAAACGTTTCTGGATGGAGACACTGTGTGTGGCATAAAAAGCGATTGAATACATAAGGGCTTCATTAAATTCCCAATAGATAACATTTGGCTAAATCTATCCCTAGATTAAAACTCTGCATAATAGCACCATAAACTAAAAAGTTTCTTTTTGTGTGGTCCTTCTGGAGGAACTGATTGAAACATTAGCCCCCTCATAGAGCAATCCCCTCCCAATTCAGCTCCAGTAATTCGTCTCTCAGCCCTACGGGGATATGATGAGAAAAGGAGACGGGTTAATGAAGCCACACTTTATAGCTGGGAGGAGGAGAAGGAGGCGACACCATCCTGTTTGTCCCACCAGCTTGTTTATG
>NW_010430606.1:801-1220 GCF_000710305.1 Buceros rhinoceros silvestris
AGGGCCGGGGGGCGGGGGGGGGCAAGGGGGGCAATTTGCAGGCAAATGGGGCGCTGCGGCCCGACGGTGCTGCGAGCCCATCACCGTGCTGCGGGGCCGGTGCCTTTTCTGGCGGCACCTGCTCCAACGCAGCGGCTCAGGGAACTGGGACCGCCGGACCTCGGCGCCGAGACCGGGCGGCTTCCCCGTGGACTAGCAGAAAACAAGCGAAGGGTCTTCCCGCTGCACCATACCACAGACCCCTTCCCCAACACCTTTCCTCAGCGCTTAAAAAACCCAAAAAAACCAACCAAAAAAGCACACCACGTATTACAATTTGCTCTTGCCACCTTCCCTATCAACTCCCAGGTGAAGGTCCTGTACGCACAGGATGCGGGCGACTGGCATAAAGCGTGGAAGGAAGAAGAGGTCGAGCAGTT
>NW_010430606.1:1414-3554 GCF_000710305.1 Buceros rhinoceros silvestris
CCCCCGCCCGGCGGGCCGAGACAGCCCGAGCCCGGCTGGCCTCCGCGCAAAAGTTGACGGGCTCCCAAGGGCTTGCTGGGGGTAAGCCAAGAGAAACAAATATCGGGTCTCCGAAACCTGCTCTTCCCATGGAGGACAACGCAGAGACTCACATGGCCTCTCGCCCCGGGCCGCTGCTCCAGCAGCCAGAAGGCGGGCCGACGGCAAGCATCATCCCTCCTCGGGAAGCCCGGCACCGCCACGCTCAGGGCTATCGCCGCCATCCCCCTCGCAAAACCTTTCCCTGCTTGATTTTAGCCGCGTCTCCCAGGGCCGCCTACCCCGAGCTCGGTATCCGCCGCTGGACTAGCGCTGTGGCCCGGCGCATCCACCCGGGCGGGCCCGGGGAAAGTGGGTTAATGGGTCCCTAGCAAAAAGGATGCGCTCTCCACGAAGGGGATCTTTCCCCCTTAGTTTTAGAAATTAAATAGGACTCTACTTCCTTGTCCTCTCATGAAATCGGGACACTGAAAGAGGCCCTACAGCTGCAGACTGCAAATAGAGTCTAGCAGGGAGCTTACACCTAGTTTCTCTGCTTACTGAAAAACATTAATGTACCACTGCACTGCTACAAACAAAACAGAAAAGCATCACTTTTCTATCCATGAGAATAGTTAAAACCTAGGTGACAAAATGTTTCGATATGTGAAAGCATGTAACCAAACAACTTTCCCCTCCTCAATCCAAAGAGCATTAAAAGGCATCCATTCTTTTTTCTTTTTTTTTTACAAAAATTCATATAATTAATCTCTGAATCCACTAAATTGTTATAAATACAGTCATACTTGAAAAGTGCCTCCTTGATTTGAAAAAAAAAGTGTTTCTAGGCCACAGTGAGTAACCACATACCTATTCTTAAAATCTGTGATTCTCTTTTCCTGCCTAAGCACCCAATATTTGAGGCAGGCTTTTTGTTTAAAAATAATTTTAGTCTATGAAATAAGTATCTATCGACCTTATACCAGTTAGTTAAGAAGGGCGAATCAGAAAAACTGCTTTCACAGTTTGTTTTGTATACTTATATATTCTCACTGCAACAGCTCGGGTGCTTCATCAGCTCATCACACCAGGATATTCCAATACTAATTTTATATTACATGTATTGAAAAGCAGAAACACATGTCCCTGTTATCATCACAAAAACATAAGTGTCTAGATCAAATCTCTCTGAAGTTCAGCGTGTGCCCCTTTTAAGAAGTATTTTCCTTTGGGCCTCTTGTGAATCAAACTATGATGCAGAATATA
Source organism: Buceros rhinoceros silvestris (assembly GCF_000710305.1). Classification (NCBI taxonomy): domain Eukaryota; kingdom Metazoa; phylum Chordata; class Aves; order Bucerotiformes; family Bucerotidae; genus Buceros; species Buceros rhinoceros. Next base: position 2,699 of record NW_010430606.1, read on the forward strand.
CCCCAAAGTACAAAAATACTTTGAAACCGTCTTTTTAATTAATCCTTTGATTGGTGTGTTACAGAACTAGGCTTTACTCCCACAAGAGATACCATATTTATTCCCTCCTTCGCCCTTGCTTTTTTTTTTTTTTCACCCTTCCCTTTCATTCTTTGCTAGGGTTAATAATGGGTTGATCATATTCTGATCTTCTTCGTGGTCAAATGTAGACACAGAAAATTTCAAGCTGTAAAATTCCTTGGCTATTGTGCTGTTAATCCCGAAGAAAAAAAAAAAATTAATGTCCCAGAGAAGGGAGAAGTATTGAGGAAAAGTTCCGAAGCCAATTGTTTGGCTGGGCTCCTCTAGTCTTTGGGTTTATTTTGGGGTTTGCTTCTTTTTTCCTTTTTTTTTTGTTGAAAATTAGAAATTTTATTTTTGAAAACGTGTAAAAATTTTACATTAAAATGGTACAATAATACTTGCCAGTAATTTTTAACAATATTCCTTGTAAAGAATAAGCATAAAATACAAAATTAAAAACTCCGTAAGTCTATTATAATACAAAACACAGGTTAAAATAAGAAACGATAATCTTGACTTTCTTCTGTGTAAACATGTTAATCTTTTCTTTTATAAAAGTACATGAGACAAGTGTACTAAAATGAAAAAGTATTGCTTTGCTGTCCTCCCTCAAGCCTTTTTTTTTTCTTCTACATCACTGTTTTCAAGCTCCTAGACCTGAGAATCTCTGAACTTCAACGGTTTAGAGACATTATTTATCACCACATTTTTTGTAAGGAGTAACGAGTAACTTTCCAACAGAGTCACCACCAGCCCGTACTAGACTTGGCTTTGCATAAATACAGCGGATGCC
>NW_010430607.1:0-532 GCF_000710305.1 Buceros rhinoceros silvestris
TAAAGGTCTCTTCCAACCAGACAATTCTGTTTAAGTTGTGGCATGTGCATGAGGAGGGACCAGAATGTATGTCTTGTACACGGCACAGGGGGATGAGGAGCATGAGGACTGCGTTCAATCCCAGCGTGGAAAAAATGGGCCCAGACCCCCCCCAGAGGAAGGTGACGAGTGGCTGATGGTTCCACCAGTTCCATCACGGAGTGGAGGGGCCAGGGAGACGCAGGAAGAGGGAGCGAAACTTGAGCCCCGTTGTGAGCAGAACGGGGGGACGAGGCCGTCACCCAGGCTCCCCTTGGGTGAGCGGTGGGGACGGGGGTCCAGTGCTCATGCACGTCCCGTTTACTGCCGCAGATGTGTGGCGGTGCAGGGAGTCCGTGGGCGCGTATGGCAACACTGCAGGGAGGGCTCACCCACCAAGGGAAACGGGAATGGGGTCTCACCACCCGTGCTGGGGAGACACGCCAGCGCTGCTGCACGCCTTACGAACAGCTGAGGAGAAGCGGATGGCATCGGAAGGGGCGAGGAAGGGAGA
>NW_010430608.1:0-4484 GCF_000710305.1 Buceros rhinoceros silvestris
GCGGGTCTGTGTCCTTCCCGCCCGGGCTTGCCCTGAGGATCGGGTGCGCGGCCCGTCCCCCTCACCCCGCAGGTGCCCGAACCTTGTTGAGATGCAGAACGTTGTCAGAGGAAAAGTGCATCTCCAGGCCCTCCTTTTATTTCCTGCAGTTTTGTGGGAGGGTATCTGCCCGCAGGCTTGTCCAGCGAGGTAGGTCCTGTGTAAGAGGCTGCTTGTGTTTGTCTGCACTTAGCTGCTGCCAATGGAAAATGCTCCCATGGCTGCCTGAGCGGTTTATGAGACCGACTGGTATTTGCCAGTGAATTGGAAATTAAACTAATTGAATAACTGGATAAGCTGGAAAGAATAAGAGGCAATTCTGAGAGCCAGTTACCTGAATTTCTGCTTGTGTGACAGTTCTGGAGGAGGGAGGCAGTCCTGATTTGTTATTTTCTTCTGAGAACGTGTAGGTCTCTTTTCTATGATACTTGACAAATGTTCTCATTACAGCTTCAAATGAGGCTGCTCATTTGAAGTCTGTGTGTCAGAATGAAATGATCGCCAACCTTCCCAGTTCTGTATTTTCCTGAGGCTGTGAGCAACTTCAAGAGAGCTTCCTTGTTTGTGAAATCCAGTTTCAGTAGAAGTAAATTAGCTTTCTGGTATGTCTTACCACATCAAGTCCCTCGTTGGTAATAAATCATGTTTAGCTTTACTGGCTGCCTTTGCACTTTCCAGAAATTTTCTCCCTCAAGAAACCCCCGAGTTTCTCGTTACTTCGGGGAGTGTAATGTAGAAAGGGATCACTTTGCTATTGTGGAGTGATCCAGATCAGCTGAAGTGCCCAGCTCTTGAAATTGTTTTTGCCATGTTTGTATTTCCACAGGGCTGACTGATAGCTTTGTCAACTTATTTCAGTATTATATTCTTCTAAGTTTTTTGAGTGGTGTAGTACATTTGTGGTGCTTGCCTGCAGAGAGCTTTCTTAGAAAAGAGAAGTTTACTATCATTTCTTAAGATAGTATGGTTACTATTAATAGCATCTGCTTAGTTCTGGAAAAATCACTGCATAGCCAGACTTTTTAGAGGGAAATGTATCTTTGTAAGTCTAACCAGTTTAGCCCTTGACTTGTAACCTGTGTGGGTCCAGCGAAACCCAGCTGTGATTAGTAGTTTTATACTGGTCTTTTATCTTTGCATCAAAATTAGGATCAAAGGGTTGAAGAGAAGCTGATGTTGCTTCGTGTTCGCAGCATCTTGAGCTATGAACAAGTATATTCCAGGGTGGTCATCAAAATGATGGTCAGACCATTGAAGTACCTTGGATAATTTCAGTGCGTCATCAGCCTTTCTTTTTGAGGGCAAGAGTAGCCAAGACTGTGTATGCATTTTATCCCCCCTTCCCCCCACCCCCGCCGAAATCTGTATGATGTAGACAGCTTTATTTTTATTACACCGTAACTGAAGACTTTTGGAATGGGCGGAAACTGTTGCAAGTGCTTGATTTGGTAGGGCTGTGCTTGTTCTGGTTTGTTTATTTGTTTTCATCAGCCTTATCAATTTTTCATGTGCTTCGGAAGCGGAAAGGCAGGGTCAATTTTAGAAAAGAGAAAAGGCTGCTCAGTCATAATTTCTGAGTTTTTACTTTTATGAGTTTTACGAGTATCTTATGCCTCTTGCTGAGTATTTTAATGCTATTGTGCATATGACAGTTAGGGGACAAGATTCCACTTCCCATATTCTGTTCCAGTAAGGTCTGTTGTGTTGCCGTTTCTCATTCCCAGACCTTACGCTGCTATCTGTGATTACATGGCTCTGAAGTGTAGACTCATTGTAAATTTTCTGAGGCATTGCATTCATAGAGTGCAAAAACTGAAGAATAACCTCCCTTGAGCTGTTGTAGGTCATGACCAAGAATGGCTTTTAGGTCACAGAGCATTTTTCTGTAGGTTTCTTAAACTCTTCTGTGTAATTTGATGGGACAATATTCATTCTGTCTTTCTGTTTTACTGTAAAAAGTCTGGGCTTCAGTAACTAGGGAGAGAAATTTTATAAAATCCTGTGTATTTTGAAGTTGGTTGTGAATTCTGGGTCTATTTAGCCTGGAGAAAAGAAGACTGAGAGGGGATCTTATCAATGCTTACGAATATCTGAAAGATAGTTGTCAAAGGATGGGGCCAGGCTCTTTTCATTGGTGTGCAGTGACAGGACGAGGGGTAAGAGGCACAAACTGGAACAGAGGACGTTCCACTTGAGCATGAGGAAAAACTTCTTTATTTTGAGGGTGACAGAGTACTGGAACAGGCTGCCTGCAGAGGTGGTTGTTCTTCTCTGGACATACTCAAAACACTGTGCAACCTGCTCCGGGTGAACCTGCTTAAGCAGGGAGTTGGACTAGATGATCTTCTGAGGTCACTTTCAACTCCTGCCATTCTGTGATTCTGTGATTTTTTTTTTTTTTTTAAATCTATTTGTGTGTTCTTCTGAAAATGGTCTGCATGTTTATGTTGTTTTAATCTAGAAATGTTTAATAATTTTAAAAATTATTTTAAATTGCAGTTTAAATTGATTGTGGAAAATCCAGAAAAACCTGTTGCATCTGGGCTTCAAGTTACAGCTTTTGTGGAATATTATCCCGAGCGTGAAGAAGATCTTCAAGACAGACTACTTCTTTTAATAGAAGATGACGTAGTTGATATCCCCCTGCTTGGGTATGATGGTCAAAAGTTCACATGCTGCTGTTACTGTTTGGACTTTAATCTTGTGGAAGGTTTGCTAATACATGTTACATATGGCTGTGTAATTAATCTGTCAATTGCATTCAAAACAAATAGTAAATATCTTTACAAAAAAAAGATTTAAAAAAAAATTTTTTTTCAGAGCAGCACACAGGTAAGACGTTAATTATTGGGGCGAGGTCCCTCTAAGACTCTAGAAAGAGTTTGGGGTTTTGTTCTTGCTTTTTTCTAAATTGGTTGTGATAATGTTGATAATTTCTAATTCTGTATCGTGGGGTTTTCAAGGTGTTGTGAATATTGTCTCAGAAGACTTGGAAATAACAATTTCAAGTAGTTATTTTCTGTGGTGTTAGTAAACTCTTGTTCTCTTAAAACATAGTATTAAACACTGATATTATAGCTTTCTTTAATTAACTTTAGAGAAATTTAAATAGAAAGCCCTAAATGCTTTTCTTTTAGTAAAAGACAGGGATGACTTTTCATAAGATATAGAACTTAGCAATTCAATATGATCATTTTACTATTAAAAATAACTATTTCTAAATACGATCTCCCAATGTCTATTTTCCTAGAAGAAAAAAGTGACTAGAGACCATTTAAATTTTTGGAGTGTTTTTTAATTTTTATTTTTTAGTTTTCTGTTTTAATGTTAAACACTTTAAAAATTAAAAATTTTTTGAAAATTTTTATTAAGATAGTGTTGTGGAGGTAAGAGTACTTAGGGTGATAATTCTTTAATTGAATTCTTTATTGAATTTAATTTCTTTAAAAGTGCAAAAGTATTTTCAAGTTTTGCAAAAATATAATGATGTCTTTTCTCTGCAGATTAATTCCGTGCTGTTATCTGGAAATTGAGCCAGAGATAAATTTTGGTGCAGTGATTGCAAACAGTAAAATAATTAGTAAAGATATTAGCATTGCTAACCGTGGATCATCTTCAGGTAAATATTTAGTATGCATTAAATTATACAAATATTTTAATTTTTTTTAAAATGTAATTTGATGCAAGTTAAGACTTCAGTAGCCAAGTAAAAATTAACTGAAGTTCTGTGTTGTGCAGACTACGAGTATTGTAGCTAAAGGTGTTGTAAACAGCCCATTGCTTCTGCAGACAGTACCATGTTTCTACTTAGGGAAGAAAAATACATTTAGAAATTTGCCAAGTTTTTTAGGAATGTTTGACTTTTGTGTCCCATTTGAAAGATGTAAAAATAACTGTTGCTCATTGGCTTACTATGCCCTGCATAAATAGTAGTAAATTATGTCTGCTCTTGCTTCGTTGTCTTTGTGATTCGGCGATCCCAGTAGCTGTCGATTGAATAAACAGAAGCTCCCTGTACCTTCAGAGTTAAAGTCCTCTAGGTTGGAAATTGAACCATATTTGTTTTTATCTTAGTGCCATAGTGCCACCTTCAAAACATGCACATCCTTCAACTTCTGTGAGGGATCCTTCTAAGGAGTCTAAGAAATACGAAGAATGGAGTTTAAGAATGCTTATATGATCCAAGGAACCTATTTGAGTGCCTTTTCAACTGGACGAAGCTGCAGACACTGCAGCTTCTCCACAGGCAGGGTAGCAACAATACTGAGTTTCAAACAAAAAAATTGAAGGCAGTTAATTAATTTGGCAAAATTAGCATGAAAGTGGTGGTTAGTGAAGAATGTATTGAGGGCAGACAAAGAGCTGCTGAATCTGTGTTTCTGCAGGTTCAGTAAATAGTAATACAGCAGATTGCACAAACTGCATCAGCACGTCATCTGGATCAG
>NW_010430608.1:4627-21231 GCF_000710305.1 Buceros rhinoceros silvestris
TGGTGTGCTGGCCTGTGGCTCAAGGATTGCGTTTCACATGTCGTCCCATACACAAAACGAGTCATTTGTTCTGCTTCCCTTCTCATATCAGCATTATCTGTTCTCTGACGTCAAACAGTGCAAATTTCCTACAACATATGAAACAAATTCTTGCTATCTGTGGTATAATGGCAGGTAATTAGTGCTGCTGGTTAAATACATGTTTAATATTTTTTCACATTTTAAAAAATATGTTTATAACCTAGAAATATTAACTGTTCTTTTCTGCAAGAAACTGTATTGTATACATACCAAATCATGAAAACTCTTGCTATGTGCAATGTACTCTTAGCTTTCTGGCTGTGTTAATTGCCTAGAGATGTCTGTAAAATAGTCCATAACTTACAAAATGTTACTTACAGGTGCTTTATGATATAGTCACTTTTGTTTGGAATGTATCTTTTCTGTTATAATTAACAACTTGCAAAGTGGCGTTGGACATGTGAGTGTGCTATTTAAAGAAACCCTGGAAATAATGGTCTACTCTGTGTTAGAAATAGTTTTGAAAAAGATTAACATATTTCCTGCTCGCATAGGAAAATGTATTGCTTGTGAATAGTTGCATTATGTGCTTTGTAATTCCAAATGTGTAATAGAAGAATATAAATCTAAAACCTCGTGTTGTGTAACATTCTGTGTATTCTGTTTTTCAGGTACATTTGAAATATCGTATGATGGGGTTGTCCTGCTTAACTTAGAACCTACCAGTGGAGTGGTAGAGCCGAAATCTGTAGAGACAATTAAAGTGGATATCTGCACGGATGTACCCAGAATCATCAAAGAAGTGATAAAGTGAGTGTATGACTTGAGAAATCCAGCTCTATCAATTATTTTTCATCTGTTCTTAATTCTAGTCTTTATTATGAATGTTTATCTAAAGACGTTAAGCTCCTAGGTGTCAGTTGCTGTCTTCCACATTTATTTTTGTTAAATTAATTTTATCATTATATTATCTCTACAGAACAGTGATGCGAAAATTGTGTGCCTGGCTGTGTCGGTAAAATCTCTCTCCTCTCCCCCCACCCTGTCCTTATTTTGCCAGTGATTTAAATGCTCAGTTTTGTATAGGTTCGAATATAAACCAAACTGTTTACTTTTCCATTACCTATTGCTGCTTGCTTCTTTTACTGACAGAGTGGAGTTGGAAGGTCGTGGCTGCACTGAAGTATGGATCAAAGCTGTTGTGGTTGAACAAGTTCTCAAAATTCTAGGAGTGTCATGTGGAAATGTATTGGAATGCATTAACTTCGGACCGGTTTACTTTGGGTCTTCAAAGACTGAACAAATCTATTTATACAATGAAAGTCCTGAGTGTGTGGACTGGATAGCAGTTCTGGAAGACAATGCCATTGGAGGAGAGCTGGTAAAAAACTGTTCTGATTTTGATTATAATTGAACATTTGTTTTAATTTCTGCTTTTGCGTTTTTTGTTTCTCAACCTTCATCTTCTACTGGTGTTTACTCTACCATACTGTTTCCTGACAAACAGGCTTTCTGAAACTTCTGTCCAACCAGCAATTTTTTTACTGTAATTTAACCTTGCAATTAAGATTTTCAGATATTTCTGTTCGCTCTGTGACATCATAACCTTAACAATGGTAGGTGCGTTCCTTGGGTGTGGTTTTGTTTTGCTGTTTTCCCTTTAAAAAAGGGAGTTCAAAACATTGACATGAAATTGATGTTTAAAAATTGGTTAATTAGCCATATAATATATAACTATGTCAGTTCTATTACTTACGTCTTTCTACTTGTTGTGAAAGATGCGAAAGGGGAAGGGGAAAAAAAAAACCAAACCAAAAAAACCCAAACATAAAAGGGGAAGCAGAACAGGCTGAAATATTCTACATTTTAATTTTTTTTTTAGGGGACAGATCTTCAGAGGAGTGCAGATGCTGCTCTACAAGACTTAAGACTCAAAAATAGGACAAGAGATGTAGATGTTTCCACCTTGATCCTGTGCATTCCCAGTCAAGGAACACTGCTACCTTATGCGAAATCTTTGATTACATTGTGCTTTAGTCCAAAGTGAGTGAGTGGTCCAAATCAGACACACACACAAGTTGATTGGTCTAAACTATTCTGTAAAGAGCTGTGTTAGTAAAAGAGAATTTTATGTTAATGTGTCTGCAAATTCTTTTCTGAATGACTTACGTATTTATGTGTGTTAAAATAAATTGCTTGGTGTAGTACTACAGATGAGAAAACAATGTTTTCTCAATGAAGCAATTATCTGCGAGACATTTTATAATACATTAAGGAGGTATTTGAACCAAGAATTGGTTCAGCTTGTTTTGTGAGAACAAGGATTTTATTAGGTTTTGCCAAGGGAACTAATTGCAGCTGCCATTAAATAAGTGTAATCTAAAGATTGTTGAGAGAGTTCTGCAGTGTCAAATTAGCGCCTTTTTAATGACTGCGTATTTATTTGATAAAGAGATAGTATATGTGCAGCATTATGGAAGAATATATATATATTTCATCACCAAGAGACTGAAACATTTTGAAGAGCTTCCATTCCATTAAAAAAAGAGTAAGCATAAAGGAACATTTCTTCCTCAGATAAGGAAAAGAAAAAGAAAAATGCACTCTTGCCATTTTCCCTTTCTTAACCTCTAATTACAAGTGATTATTATGCATGTAATATTAGCTTAGGCAACTTGTAGACTAAAAATATATCACGTGAGTAGTATAATAAGCATACTGATATTGTTGGGCATAAATTTGTTACTGTTCCATTTTCTGAAAGGAAGTATAAAGATCATTTGTTCAAGCTGTATCCAACAGCAGAGAAGCCAGACTAGATGATGAAAAATAAACCTTGAATTTTTTTTTTTTTTTTTTGTGGCTTGGGGTCTGGTGGTTTGGTTTTTTGCCCGTCTTGTAATTGGAGATTGTGGTTCTTACAGAAAATTTAGAACGCACTTTGGAGTGGATGGCTCGTCACTGAGACAAGATTACGTCCTGTTTCTAAGATTCGAAGCTGTTGGAAATAGAGATGGCTGTCTGCAGGCCTTCAGTGACGATGACACAACAATCACAAGTATGTTATCAGAAATGTATAGTGACCATCAGAAGTTTATAGATGACAAAACAGTATATCTTGTTTTCTTCAATTTTTGTTTTAAATTTCTTCATCTTAGCCATTTTTGGGAAACCTGTGTTGCTCTTATTTATATTAATGCAAATAAATCATTGTAACTTACATTTTTAATGCTTTAGCCACAAAAGCTCTTTATAAATCATGTTGTATTACTGTATTTTGTTCTTGCAACCATACAACTACAGTGTGACTTTTCTGTTTGTAAGATAATAGGTGTATGATTTTTTTTATCTGTTTCATTTTTTGTGTTTGTCTAATGCAGTGAATCATCCTCATCACATGGAGTTAGCTTTGACAGGTTCTGGGCTTCCTGTCATGTTAACTTTTAATCCAGGACCAGTTATTAAGTTTATGGATTGTTTCTTGGGTGAACAAACAAAAGTTCTATGCACACTCAGAAATGAATCCGATTCCCTTCCAGTAACATTCAGCTTCCGCAAGACTGCTCACTTTAATATTTCTCCTGAAAAGGGAAAAATTAAAAAAAACTCTGCAAAGGTAACTATCTCTTTCTCTTAGAATGTGTAGATAAGCAGATTACTTTACAGTGGTCAGCAGTGGAATTTCTTGAAAGTAAATCAGGGCGATTTCATTTCAGTACTATTTATGTTTAAGTACAGCCAAATATATAATTTTTTCCTGCTTATGTAGGGTCTTTTAATGTTCTTTCCTGTACTCCAGGAAGCAACAATTGTTTTAAATTTGGAAAAAGTAATTGCAGTACTAAAGAAACTCAGCTCCCCCCCCCCCCCGCCTTTTTTTTGGATTAAAATTGTTTTACGTTTTACTGACTTGAAAAGATTTGTTTTATACACAAATCTTTGCAGGATCCTATTTGTTTTTCCTGTAAATCACAAATATTCAAGTAAGACAACATTTCTTTTAATGGAGGATATTTTGCCAAATTTAAGTCAAATATGGAGCATTTATAATTTCGTAAACCTGTAGCTCTGGTCACAGGAGAGAACAATTTGTCCCGGAAATGAGCAAGCGAGACTTTGATGCTCTAATATGTAGCAGTTTTATATTTCCCTATTCTGCCACTTTGTGTGTAGCGGTGGGCGTATTCTAAAGTCCAGTTTTGAACACCTGTCGTAGAAGTAAGTGTGGAGAGAAATGACTCAGAGAATTACATGAAACTTTTCTGTTTGCTTTCCTGCCCCAGATGTCTCATAATAACTTTTCTTTTCCAGGATGTGATGTTTTCATTTTCTCCACATCAAATAGGAACATTTAAAATGAAGCAAGTTGTTGATATCATTGGTACAGGACTAGAGAAAAATAATTTACAACTTTTGAAGACAGAATCCTTTCACCAAAGATATTTGAGCTTTATTGGTGTGTGCAAATCTAAACAAAAAACCATTCTATTCAAAATTAATCCTGGTAAGATGCTAGAAAGATAAGTGACAGTGATAAAATGTTTTAAAAATACATTTTTAACATTTAAAAATAAAGATTTTAAGCTATTTTCAGGTTATTTTTAAGAAAATAATGTTTTGGTTAGTTGAGGAAATGCTTAGTTGTATGACATATACCCGTAAGAGCATAAAACAATGGCTGAAATAATAGTGAAAATGCCCTCATATTTTAAGAAAAATCTAACTATTAAAGCATAAATTTTCATCACATGATTTTTAACTTCTAAAAAACAGGAAATAAGGGCTTCTGTTTTTGGCAGCAATGCCATCACACAGTGCCAATATGTTCCAGTTGTAAGTAGAGAGATGCATAAAGCACAGAAAGAAGTTAGGAAAGATGACAAGGTATTTGTTGATGGAAAGTTTCCACGAACAACTATTTTACAGCAGATTTGACTCAGCCTATTGCTGGATTTAAAACCAGTTGTTGGAAATGTGGATTTTTCTAGCATCAAGTATGCTGCAGCATCGGCAGGTAGTACTAGTGCAGCAGGGCTCCCCTGTGCAGCGGTGTATCTGTTTTCCCTGTGCAGATAAGGAAGGAAGCTTGAATATTCTTTAACTGATTGCTGCCCTCTTGAAAATGTCCTCGATATTGACAAACAGGAGGGCAATGCGTGGTTTTTCAAAAAGAGTATTGTGTGGAAGGTCATGGAAATGCTGTTCTTTTTATAAGGATCAGAATGGTTGATAAACCACTGGACATTCCTGCGACTTTCAGGAAGGTGTTTCAAGTCTATGGCAAGAATTGATGAGAATGAGAAATTTTGCAGTTTCTGGGTGTTATTGTTGAAATCCAGAACTCCTGCAGTTTTTCTGCTTCAAAAACACAATTAAAATATGTTTCTGTGGATCAAAGATTTAATGTAGTATTCGAGTGTTGTCAGGTTTTCTAAACGCTCTTGTCTACCGTCGGCTCAACTAATGTCCCTGTTCTGCTCCTGTTTGCAGGTTTATAGAGGTTTCTGTGTTCTATAGGCTACTGATGTCGGTATTTTGCTTTTAAGCTTCATTGAAGTGTGGAAGGAAAGTGAGTTTTTGCAGATACTTACATAGGTGTATCTTCCTGTTCTCTTCTCCCAGTCCCTGTGGATGAGTATGTGTCTCTCTGTACTTGGTGGAGGGGAGAGGAGACTGGAAGCTTCTTGCAAACTGTGCCCCCCGGGCAGTGGAAGTTTTAATCTCTCTTATAGTTTGGAGGATGGAAAGTAGGGTTTGGGTTGTTTTTTTTTTTTTTTAGCTATTTTAGAGTAAAGTAAGGCTAAAGCAGGCAAAAATGATATGTTTAGTTTAATGAATCAATTTTTTTGCAGGTGAGCGAGGATGGGACAGTTGAATGAATTTACTTATTTATAGAGCTGTCTTAAATGTGTATGTTTCTGTAGGGAGAGGTGAGCAAACACATGACCTGGTTTCTGCCATAATTTTTCTCTTTATTGTATATATGCTTTTCTAAAACTAGAGTGCAAAATATCTGAGCCCTCTCTTTAGTTGTGGTAGCTTGGGAGTTCTTTGTAAAAAAAAAAAAAAAAAAAAAAAAAAAGAAGATGCCAAAGCCAGTTTCTACTAGAAGTGAAAAGGTCCTTTGAAAGGCAATCCTTACAGATGTGCCCTGCACAGAGCATGTGTCATTAACAACATCTGGAACTTGGAGCTGAAATTAGAAGGGGTTTCAACATGCAAAAGGAACCCACAGATCAAACACTACAAAGGAGGTGTGCATGAGCAAGGCAAGGAAGGCGTCATGGCTGGGCATATGATAGTAGTGGTTTGGGCTCTGATATTTGCTTGTGATCTAGGTCAGGGAAGGCAGATGGCTTTTAGTATGGTCCGAATGCCTTCTTCCCTCTTGTCTGAGGAAGACATAATGGGATGGGTGACTGATTATGGTGCTGCTGGGTGGACCGGCACAAATTAAGAAATATTTTTCTAATACTTTCAGTTTTGTTTATAAAGTATTAGAGTAAGTGTGTGTAATGTGTTTTATTTGGATTTGAAGGTATAACACCAATGATTTCCAATGCAACTGGACAGTTTGTAGCACAGTTTGATGGCACGGGACAGTGCACTGATACAGCACCTGTGGCAATGCTTAAATCAACCCAAACACAAATTCATACTCACCGGATAAACAGGAATTGTAAGGGTGATGCACTTACAGCCTTCCCTAATGACCGCGCCGCCAGCATTAGGCCTGGTGAATGGAATAAAAAGTACAGGTAAAAACTATGTGAATGTAATATTTAAAGCCACCCGTTGGTGTATAATGCGTAGTAGATCGAGATCGGTTACTCATATGACAGTTTTCTGGTGTGGGTTTTTTTTTTTTTTTTTTTTAGGCTGCATTAATCACTTTTCTAGGTATAAATATTCCACAAATTACTATGCCCTGCAGTACACATTCCCAATATTTTAATCACGCTAAGTACTTTCAGCTTCATTTGCCAATTCAAAGATTTTAAAATTCATTGCATTCTGCGTAACCTTGAGCCTCCTGCACATAAATTTCTGGAGTTGCTTTTCTTATGTGAAGCTACAAATATAGCTATAAGGGTTTTCATATTTCATTTTTATGGTCACCTTTACAAGGTCAAATATTAATAATCACCTGTGATAAAAGGAATGTTTGCAATTAAATAGATATGCAGCAAAATCAGTATTTTTTCATTCTAACAAGTCCCAGAATCTTTTTATGCTTGTAGCGAAACTACAATTTTCTTTAAATATTTAGGACTATTTTCACAAAGACTGAGAGATATAATTATATGGACCCTGAATTTTCTTATACTGAGAGTGAACAACTGTCAAAGGAAGCACAGAAGGAATACTATGCAGACTACATTTCTAGTTTAAGACAGCGTCGTTTACAGAAAGATGCTGCGAGGTAAGACTTTGTTTAAAGGATAAATGAATACTTCAGGCTCATAAAAAATATATTTGTATATGTGCACAATTAACTTAGTGGCACCAATCATATACTTAAATATGTCCCATGCTGAAATAAATGCATATGGTCTTGGGACCTTCCTTTATAATGCATTCAAAATCCATTTTGTTCAAGTGTTCATTTAGATGCTTGGAGGTGACTTCCTGTATAAAAAGTGGGCACAGAGGCATGGAACTTGAAATTAAACTTAGAAAGAACTTAAAATAAGATGCCAGGTTTTAAGAAGAGTTGGTTATGCTTAATAGGAAAAAATGTAACATTGTGTTGGATTCTCTTTTCTTTTTATACAATAAATTGTATGTATTTACAACTAGTGGGCCTAGCTACCCAAAGTGATGGATTCAGATAATTTGTGGAATGAAACAGGTAAGATTAAAGGATTGTATTGTATTCTAGCCTTATAGTAAATTCTCACTTCATGAATTTCTGTGTTGGGTTGGTATGCTGTGAAGCAAAATAATGGAAAAGTAGAACTGACAGCTGTGCTGCTTTAAAAAGTTTTATTAAAAAAAAGAAAAAAGCCTGTGAAGACTCTAAAGGAGGAGAAGTAATACCTAAAGAGTGTAAAGTTTGTGAGATTCGAAACTGAAAAACTGATAATGCCAGCATATTATTCTTGCAATCTCAGTTTATCTTGTTCTGTGTATATACAGCGTGATTGAGACCAGGCCTGCAGAGCTGGGTTTGTTTTGTTGTACGTGGACGTGATGTATGGCTTTCTTGAAAGGAACTGGTATTTAGTGGGTGAACTGTTGTTTGTATGACCGTAATGCATGTATTCGAGGTATATTGCGTGAGGAGCAAGAACAGAAAGGAAAATTTCAGTTGAGAGATGAATTTTACTGTTACTGTCAAACATTAATAATAATTTTCTGAATACTTGATACAAAACATCTGTGTAAAATCTCTGGAAGTTTCAGCTCTCTTGGTTGCAGGTGAAATTGATTTATTCTAGTTGAAATCTGACCAAGAAAAGTTAATTGCTCTGAAAATTAGACTATATGTAGTGCAGTTCAGACATATAGAATTAAAGCATCCTCTGTAATCTTGGCATTCAATAACTTATAAGTGCTTGACTTTACAAGTTAATTGTTTTTTAGAGGGTATTTTAGACATGATATAATAATTATAATTTGGTAGCCATAATACTTGCAACCTGTTTAGCTAAGCAATTGTCACGAATGCATAACAGATACTAATCCTTGTCTAAGCAATACAATAGAAGACTTTTCAAGTCTATACTTGATGGTTTTTTTTATAATGAGATATTCCTGCTTAAAAGTATTACTTGTTATGTCAAAAATCTTAAATAGTTTAATGTTTTGAACACGCAATGCTAAAACTTCTAGATTTCCATATTCTTTATTTTTTTCCTCTCCCCTATAGGCAGTTTTATATTTATAATAATTCTGTGAACATAGGCCTTAAACCAGCTGAAGGGCTTCTGTCACCAAAGCTCTCAATCTCAGAACTTCGTGAGGAGAAGCTACAGTCCAAAATGATTCCTTTGGATGAGAATTGCCTATTAACTAGTAGGAAATTGGCAGCAATTGGTTCTAAATCTTCGATCAAAGAAGTAAGTTAAATGCTTGAGTAGTAATGTAAGCGCAGTGTGTTTACCATTTAAAAAAGCATAAGAATTTTGATCCTGCTCTGAGAAGATGTCTTGTGCTTATCACAGATTTCGAGTGGGCTTAGTGCTATGCCATCTTCTACCCAAGAGAAGGAAGACTGTAGACTAACGCTGACATCAAAGCAGCTTCATCAAATACTCATTGGTAAGGTTTTTCATTTGGTTACTAAATGCATGTAGTTCTCATAAAAGCACTTATTTATTGTATTATGTTCATTATTGTTCACCTTAAATGGAAAATAGCTTAATCTGGTGGCAGCTTGATATCTACAGTCCTGTTTAACTAAAGCTGTGTGCTCCTCAGAAAATTCTGAGATATGGTTAGGTATGAACATGTAGAAGGAGAGCTTCCTTTAAAGAAAGCTTGTGCTG
Organism: Buceros rhinoceros silvestris; assembly: GCF_000710305.1. Classification (NCBI taxonomy): domain Eukaryota; kingdom Metazoa; phylum Chordata; class Aves; order Bucerotiformes; family Bucerotidae; genus Buceros; species Buceros rhinoceros. Next base: position 14,140 of record NW_010430608.1, read on the forward strand.
CAGCCTGTTATAGAGAAATTAATTCAGCATAGCACGAGGGCTGCTTATACCCTTATGCCTTGTCATTGGATAGTATATGGACCAGTATTAGTATCAGCAAGATTCATAGGAGTGTTCAGAATGTTTCTGGGAATGAACAGAAGTCGTAAAATGTTTTGATCATAATGTTTTAGGAGTTTTGTTTCCTTCCATTAACTTTTACTTTTTGATGTTGAAGTTGTTTATATATATATATATATTTCCCAGGTCCTTCTACTATAGATTTCGGTGATGTTTGTGTATATTCTACAACAGTCAGAAAACTGCACATCATCAATAACTTGTTAGCTCATATATGGATACAAATTGAAATTGAAATTGATGAATTACAGCAGACGAGTCCGTTGTCTCAGGTGGTACCTCCTCTCACAAAGACTCACATTCCCATTGTATTTGAGACAAAAACTCTTGGAATGTTCAAAAGGTAAATCTCTTGTATTTGTCTTGTTTAACGTATTTTCTTTCCAGTAGTAGAATAAATAAAAAAATTAATATGACTGGTTTAAACTCAATGTAATTATGAGAAGTGTTAATGATGTACACTCATTAATGGTGATACTGCAATAATTAATGCAGTTTTACTTTTTTGCTGTATAGTAATACAGTAATATTTCTTAAGGTTTAAAAAAACCCAATAAAGTCTTCTGTTAAAAGCCCATACAGCCACAAGTATACCAGGGGAAAAAAGTTTGCTATATAGTGTATTTCTTAGGAGAAATTTGATGGGAAATGCTGTGCTCTTTCCAGCATAGTGTTGCACCACTACAATTTTCTCAGATCTGATGCAGCTCATGGCTAAATGCATAGGGAAACTATTTTTTAATCTTCTGCTATGGAGATGGCACTCTCACTTTAGTAATGCTGTTAAAATGTCTGCAAGAGGTTGATCATCCTTTGGGATGATTTAAGTTGTATGCAAAACAATTATAAATTGCTTTCTTTTATCAGTCTTAACTGTATGATCACACTCAATTGTTCATTATGTTATTTTCTTGTTAATGTTTCACATAAATTTGACTACTCAATAAATGCAGAAAAATATTGAGAAATACTTTTTTTGTGTGTGTGTGTTACAGATCTTTCACCTACATGATAAACAACCAACACTTTGGGCATGTTCTGGTAGTTGCAAAAGCAGTATGTGCTGAACTTGAGCTGTCTGCAAGGGAACTGTTTTTAAAACCTATTCCTGGCTACCTAGCAGAGACAGAATTTAGAACAACTGTCAGGGTACACAATCCCAGAAACCAACCATCCGGCTGAATTTACTTGGAAACCTGTAATTACAGATCGAGGAACTGCGTTTTCTATACAGCCAGTCAGAGGTATACTATGCAAGTGCAGTGTGTGTGTGCATGTATCTTAAATGTCAATAATGTGAAATAAGAGGAACATTCAACTGATGCTGTAAACTGTATTTTTTAAGATTCGAGTCAATATCAGTGTGCTCTGAAAGTGGTGTCAGATCAGAGTGGCGATAACCACAACAGTGCTCCCCGTGTGAGCCCTATCTTGAGTGCATATTCGGTTCAGTTTGTTGTTTTTATGTTCAGCCAGCAGCGCATACCTAACCCTTTTTCTCAGTACAGGTTGCTGATGTTTCAAAAGTGAGGCAGCAATTTAATGGCAGTTAGCAATATCATACAGGTGATCAGGATAGGAAATTTTCCAAAAGTACTGTATGAATGAAGCTGCTAAGAAAATGATGCAGACAGTGTGAGTGACCCAAATTGAGTTCAATCTGGGATTAGTTTCCTCTTGTGTTATGGATCAATATTTGTTAGATACGTGTAAGATGTTAGTTTTTACCTTATTTCCTTTGAAAGGTAAGTGTTCTTCACAGGTATGTTGGAGCTCCGTAAGTAAAGAACTGATTGCTGACTGAATTGGCATTACACAGCTCAAACAAGATTTGGCTGGGTGAGGAACTTGGTGTGCTCAGATTCCTGAGAAAAGATATTTCTGCTGCTATGAGTTCAGACTCAGTCGCAAGCCAGAAAACATATATAGTCTTTCCCAAAGATGTTATTCAAAAGAAAGACAGTCTGTTCTTGGATTTTTTTAAAATGTTGACGGTTTGAGTCATTCATGGGTAAAATAAAACAGTTCACTTTGCGTATGTTTTACTGCAGGATACTAATAAACAGATTATGCGATTGTCATGAGAGTTCAGGAACTAATTTTACTTAATTCAGCACATTGTTCAACACCTTTGAAATGTAGACTTACTCTTCACTAACAGAAGGTCATTTCACTTTAATATGCTTATGTGATTTCTAATTATACAATATAATTTTGTAATTGCACATGTGTTTGCTGTAATGTGTAAATTATGCACATTTATTTAGGCTTTGTGGAGGCCTATAGAGATCTGGAGTGTGAAGTTGTATGGCATCCAGGGTTCAACTCTCCAGAAGAAGGAGAATTCATCTTGCGTGTGCGTAAAGGAAACACAATTAAGTTGAAATGTTTTGCAAAGGTAACAATGCATACAACAAATTTAGAGAGGCAAAATGTGTGACTTTCTTAAACAAGTAACTTCTTAAATATATTTCGATTATCATGTATTCCAAAAAATATTTTAATTTATGGCTTCTAATTGACATGCTTGACAAAGAATGTTGCTCCAAAGACATGATGGAGAAGGCAAGACAAAGACAATTTGCCACTTTTTCGCCAATTCCTTTGGCACTACAACTTAATTGTCCCTGTGCATTAAGTACTACTTGCTCTTCTTGGCTTACTTAGTTTAACCAAATAAAGGTTGACAGGTGGTTCATTAATTCTTCAGATAAATATTAAAGGGATAAAAATAAAGGTGCATGTGGGAAGGCATGTTTTAGAGCTTCGAGGTAACAGTGGGCTGTAACACAATTTTGTATTGTTGTTTGAACATTGTATTTGATAATTTGAAAAGCAATGTTCTGGATAGACTTCTAAACAGTGAAATTCAGTTCAGGTTAATCGTTTGTTATCTTATGTTACATACGAGGGACCATGAAGGAGACAGACTCTTTTTTTCTTCCCTGCCATATTCTACTGGCTGTACGCTCTAGAACTTCTGTTTTGGGAGCCAAGAAAACTTTTCCCTTCTTTTTGATGTGCCTTTTTTTTTAAAAAAAAAGAAACTTTTTTATTTTCACCCCAATAGCTTTTTTTCTTTTCTTTTTCTTCCTTTGAAGCCTTGGAAGTTGCTGTATGTAAACCAGGATGTGTGTAAATTAAATGTTGACATTTGCACTGCTATTAAAAACTCTGAGGTATCTTGTCCTGATCACACATTAAGGATTAAAAAATAATCATGGAGCTTGTGCTGTTAAATTTAATTAAATATTTTTATTTGTCTTGAAATTAGCCCAGAAATTTCTCCGAGGTTGTGTCTGTTCGCTTCGAATCTAGATAAGTTCAATATATTGTGTAAATCTTGTATTGCATTTACACTGTGTTTGTCTATTTGAATACTTCCAATTTATGCATTTCCAGAAGTATATTAACTCATTATGTAATGAAAAGAAAATGAGGCTGAATTATTTGTTTGTGCTTAGTAATATGATATTCAGGTTGCTTGTTTTTTCTTCTTTATTAATAGCTTGGTACCACTAAAGTTCAGTTTATGCAACAAAAGATACCCTTCAGTCATAGCCCAGTGGGCTTATCTACTTGTAAGACAGCCATTCTTCAAAACATAGGATACAATCACGCGTACTTCCAAGTAAGCTAAAACTAATTGTAAGGTTCTTAATTTCTTGGGGTGGGGGAGAAGGGAGTTCATTGTATCAGATCATGTTACCGTTTTGTGATTCCATTATTAGATATGTACCGTCTGAAGTTTTTGTTTTCGTTTTCTGAAGAAACAGGATTTATGTGGATAGGAGTTTTGTTCCTCTGTTGAATTTGGATTGGTCGGTAGAGGGACTGAGAGGCAAGCAAAGCGGTAATACTCTAAAAGATTCTGGAAGTTTCCTGAGAACCAGTGGCGAGGGTAGAACTCCATACTGGTGTACCTTGTGAAAAAGCACTTACAGCTTGGATGTCTTTATATGTTGAGTGTCAACATGAAAACTGGCTAGTCATCCTGTTCGTACCGGCTGCCCAGTCATAGATGCGTACAGTCACTGCAAATGTGATTGCCGGACTAACAGCTGAGAGGAAGATAGGCTGTGTGCTGAATTGGGTAAGAGATGAGATGGATGTCAGAGGGGATAAAGACATAATACATGAGTGAGTAGGAAACCTAACCTCATTAGCTCTCCTGATCACAGAGTAATTTGCTGTATTTATTTAGGGAAGCAAAATAATTTTCGTTAAAATTCTCAGAATTTTTGTTACTACATTATTATAGTACTAAGAAACTTGAGTAATTTACTTTGATTTGTGCCTTATTTCTCTTTATTAATTGAGCATTGTATTAACAAATACTATTACTTGTTACTTTTACTTACTATTACAGTCTTGGAGGGCGGGCCTGAAAGAAAAAATCAGCATAATCAATAAGACAGACAAACAAGCATACCCAGCCTTTTAAGCCTCCACGATTACTCTTAAGCCAAGACATGGCTGGTTACTCTTGATCATTATCACTTATGTTGCTGTACTTTAACAAGTTATCTGTTTAGAGTGCATTAGAAGGGGAGAACAAATTCTATTTTGTCTTTACTAATTGTTAGTAAACTATGTACTCCCAGTATTACTACTACTGAGCTTTACAGTGTTGGGATCCTGTGTCCCATCTTCTTACTGTGTGATGAATTTGTCTGTCACTAAAAAAATGCTTTGTAGAATAGTCTAGAGACTTGCTAGATAGCAAATCTTAATTTTAAGAACTTCAAGAAAACAACCTGACAACCAGAATGTGAAATTTTCATTTGGTGTGCAAAAATTCACAGTTGTGTCCAGTAGTAGGAACTGACAGTTACCATGTTTTGGAAACTTTATTTTGTTTTCGTGTATTTTTACTCCAAACTTCTAAGTCCAATATGAAGGTTCTCCTTGTAAGAATATAAAATATTCATGATAGATATATGCTATTTGAAAAAAGAAAACCCACAACTTTTTCAGTGTCATTAATGTTTCATGTTTGTGTTTTGAAGGTTCTTGATTCAAACCCACTGCCTGAAATGAGGATCACCCCTTCTGAAGGGGTGTTACCTGTGGGAGGCCGTGCTGATCTCAGAATCTGTTTCACTCCAAATGCAAAAATGAGCTTTGATACCAGAGTGAAGGTACTCAAAACTGGAAGAACTTTGTCTTTTGAGTGTTATGTTGTGTGCTTATGTGCGGAGAAGTGTGTACATTTAAACGTCCTTTGAATTTATCTCTAGTGTTGTAATGCTTTTTAAGAAACAAAACAAAAAAGAAGAAAGTTTTTCTTACAGCAGATGATGGCTGCTATAACCTATTCTGTTATTTTGTCGCTGTCCTGCTCTGAAGTATCAAAACAGCCTCTCAGTTTGAGCCGATTCATATAATACCACTGGCCAGCTGTTGAAGCTAATGTGTGATTGTCTTCAGAATATCACGTAGACATATCTGCAGTTTTTATGATCTGTAGAGGAGTAATACTGGAATACTGCAGTGTCTTTAATTTCTTGACTTCTTTTTGTGGTCATCTCAGAGATGAGTTTAGTAGTGGACTTGATTTGATAATAGGAATACAATAAACATCTAATTCTATTTTGTTTACTGCATGGCTGCTTCCTGAACTTGTTCTTGGTCAGATTTGTGAGAATGGATAAAAAAGATGCTATTGTGGTGCTGATCTTTTCTACCTTTTATGACTCTTAGTTCTGGACTCTGTCTTCTGAAACTGCCGATCTTACGCTTGCTGAACCTATTATCCATTTCTTTTTTCCACTTCTAAAACATATTTAGCATTGCTCAGAACAATAGTGTCTGCTTTGTACCAGCAACTCTGTCAAGAGATTTGTGTTGTAGTATGCTTCCCAATTCCCATAGCTGCTGAAGAGCTCCAACCTATTCAGGCTGTTTTCTCCTGTTGCAGAAAACCTCGTTCTAGTGATACAGCCTCCTGCAACAATATTTTTGGCTGCAGAAAACTGGTCTTTTTTAAAACTTTGTTGGTTTGGTTTGGTTTTGCTTGGTTTTTAACTAACAGCTATGAGTGTCCCGGGTATGGTATGCTGCAGAAGCATGATTGGTTCTTCTCACAGGAATCTGTAGATGTGTTCTGAGAAATGAAGGCATTTTCTCCAACTTTTTGTATTTTCATAACAAAATTGCATTATATTATAAGGGCAGAGTTATTTTCATATTTTCATTACAAATTATGCTGAACGTCTATCTGTGGGGTAGTTTTTTTTTAAAAAAACCCCTTTTTTTCATATGACAAGATTTGGTAACATAGTTAAGTTAAAATGACTTTGTCAACAATCACACTGTCGTCCATTCATTTAGGTAGCAGTACGAAATTCAGGAGTGCTAGTGCTTAGGATTGGTGGATTTGTAGAGAACCCTGAAATAAACATTGATGTGGTAAGTATGAAGAAATTGTAATAATTGGTAAGATTGGTCGTGGGCTTTTTTATTATTTGGTTGTCAAAATGGCTTGTCCTTGATTCATGTGTTTTGTTCTTTCTTCCTGTAATAACTTGCTGAGAAAATTATCGAAGAGAACTTAAGAAAAGAAATGTGCGTATACCAGTTGCACTGAATGATAGCTGACAGTTTTAGCTTTTGAACTTGACAATCTGGAAAATGTATGTGAAAAGAGAGAGGATTTCTTTAAGGTAGTTATGGAAAAAAAGGCACTAAGGGGGAAAGGAATCCACTGGCCTCTTCACTGAATGACGAAACCTCTCCTGATGGTGTAACTGGACTTACTGAGTTCTCAACTGTTGCATTTTGTGTCCTGAAAAGATTTTTAAAGATAAGCATTATGCAAGACAATTCATTAAGCAAGACTGTTATTGTGTTACAAATTGTGAATCTTCGGACAATTATATTTTTCACATTGTGTTCAGTTATAAACTTGAGTTAACAGTGTTTAACTCCCCCCCCCCCCCCTTTTTTTTTTTTCTCTTCTTATAAACTTAT
>NW_010430608.1:21249-70648 GCF_000710305.1 Buceros rhinoceros silvestris
ATTGTGTTTAACAGTTTTTAACCCCCCCCCCCCCCTTTCTTTTTCTTTAACCTTACAGGAACTATTTGACTTTGGTGGTGTTTATGTCGGTTCTACAAAATCAATTCCCTTTTTGCTGCAGAACAAAGGACAAGCGAGTACCAGAGTGGAGTTTGATTTTTCTAAGTATACGGATTTTAAATTGAATGCTAATGACCATTCAGGTATTTGCTTTTGCTATATCAGAGTTTTCATTAAATAATGAGTGGTTAATGCTCAGAGAATATCTGCCAGACGTTTTCTGGTAATCAAGTTTTCTGATTAAAGGAAACCTAAAGCAATTATTTTAAAAGTGTTCCTTAATCTAAATTAAGAGGAGACATTTTGGTTTGCCTGTAAAAGGACATTTGCCAAAAATAAGCATTTGGAAAATGTCAGGTTGCCTGTAGACTTTTTTCTTTTTTTTTCTCCCTCTAGTTGCTAAGGTATGGTAAAAAAAAAAGAAAGTTTTAATATCTTCTCACCAGCTAAAATGAAAACCAATTTAAAAAACAATCAGCCAGCCAACCAAAGGGAAACAACCATACTCATCTCCTGTTCATGAACTTTTACCGATTGTTTTGACAATGCTTACCCTTCGGCTAATTCATGGTCAGTGTAAGAGTCCAGACTTCTCTTCTTCCTGATGGTAACAGGGTGTCTGCAGGTTAATCACAGGCCTTCAATCCTGCGTGATGCCCAGCTCAGAATGACATTGGGCCAGTAAGTGGACTGGATTGCTGTTCTTTTGTTTCTTCATAGAACTAGTGCAGATTCTTATCCTTCACTCATTGCTGCCCATCCCTTTTCTACTGCAGTCCTGGCATCTCCTTTGCTGTTCCAACATGAGAGAATTTTACAGCTGTGTTTATATGGCCACTTGTCTCTGAAAGCTCAGGAAATCAGGACTCTTTCTTTTGCAAAATAGTGTTATAACATTTAGTTGTATCTTTATGTAAAACTATGGTGGATGATGACAAAAAATGATTTGACAAGGGCAAAAGGGTTTTTATACCATGTGGTGGACCTCAAAGGGAATGTGAGGGCCGCTAGTCAGCCCTCACCTCTTTGTAACTGGGAAGAGAAATGCAAGACTGTCTACAACAGACAACAAACCAGCATGGGAATCAACTTGTTACATGTGATTTCTGGATCAGAGTTTGTGCTTGAAACAAATAATATGACATCCAGTAAGGTCCAGTACTCTTCAAATGGTGAATACTGGATGAATACTGATCCTGGTATTCCAGTGTGAATACTGAGCTCAGAGGAATATCACCTTTTTTGTTGAAACCAATGCTTCTGTTAGTGCCTTAAGACTGGACGTGAAAGTCTGAAAAATGAAGCAAGCCTTATTGGTAAGCTTCTGTGGTGTAGATTATGCCTAGAAGTCATTTAGGAAAACAGTTCAGCCAACTATTTTTCTTTTTTCTCCTTGTGGTATTAGTTTTCATTATTTAGTTAACTATTTTTGCCTTAAATTTTTATTCAAAGGTAAATGAGAGTGGGCTTTTTTTTTTTTTCTGAAATATTGTGTTCTCCCAAATCAATAACTTTGATTAAAGTTGTTGGTGATCAACACATCTCAAAATTACCTACAGAGTCCTTATGAGAAATACTATATTAAATCGTAAGTTTGTGGGAAATGGTTACCATACAAATATGTAGTTACCTTATGTTGGAAATTTCTTTGAAGTAGTGTAAAGATTACAAACTTAATCTTTAATGTAATAACATCTGTAATTTTGATTCTAAATTTTATTTGACAGTGGTTGACTGCTGTTCTTCAAAGCCTCATTTGTATTCAGTTAACTTAAAGGGAAAGTCGGCTTTGCAATGCTGCTTGTCCTTCACGCCAAAAGAGGTAGGTTTATGTGGCAGCGGTGATTATGCTGAGTTAAAATCATGCTCGGTGATATTTCTCTGGTGAAAGACAGACATTTTAGGTGCACATTTTAGTGTGCAGTAGTTTTATAATAGTAATTCAATTCTCGAGAAATCAAGTTCTGAGATAACCTTTATATAACTTTGCTGTTTTTCTTGGATGTTTGCATACACAAAGAAAACACACTTTCTCAATGACTTGAAATGGAAAAGGTATAAACTTAAAATGAAATGTCTTGCCACACATTCTTTTTAAATCATTTAGAAAACTGGCAGCCGTTTTCTTTTTGTAGCTGTTTGTGCTTTAACTCTCAGATGGCTGAGGGGCTGCAAAAGTAGAGGAGTTTTATGTGTCATAAAGATTGGTAAACTTGCTTTCTGATTGAGCTATTTGAGGGAAGTAAAATATATGAGACTTTATGGTTAGTTTTTCATCAGGAAAATAGCAATTTATTGGCAGTAGGTATCAACAGAGAGTGCTATAGCAAATTTTAAATCTAAACCTATTGAACAACACTTTAGAAATAGAGGATTTGGATTTACGTCTCTCTGTGTTTGGAGAACAATGAAATGAAAGAAAACTTAGTCTTTGTTTTTTTTTGTTTTTTTGTTTTTTTTTTATGAATCAGCTTCAGAACTAGCAGCTGGGCACCACTTCAACAGCACATAAGCCGGTTGCATTAGCTGCATTTTTACCTTAAAAAACCAAATTAATATTGGAGACAATGTATCTTGGACATGCCAGCAATACTTGTTTTTCACTTTTGTGCCCACCTCTCTCCTTCCTAGCACTTTAGTTTTTGAATAAAATGGAATTCCTGTGTTCAAAGCATCATTCAAATAATATTTGCATATTACAGGCTGTATCTGGTTACACTCTGACTTTCTTTCTCCTATTACTGTCAGCTTAGATTCTGTGTACACATGGAAGCTGTTGTGAAATAACTGATGTTGTGAATTCACTACTGATTTTTCCTGATAGAATATGAGTCAATAGATTGATAAAAATGAGTTATTTCAAACCAAATAAATTTTCTCCTATAGCATAGCAGGCCTTGAGGTTAGAGGAAAAGCAGTAGATGTTCGTCTTTAAGTATTTTGACACTGTCTGATGCAACATTCTCATAAGCAAGGCAGTTAGATTTAGACTAGACACAGTGTTGGGAAAGTATGTAATTTTTTGCAAAATGGTGCGTAGAGTATCACCTATGACCTATTGTCAAACTGGAGAGAAACTCAGGAAAAATGCTGACATTTTCCTTTTAGGTAGGAAGGGTCAGTAGTAGAAATGCAAGATTAGATAATGCTGTAAGAGTAATCTGTGTGTGTGGTGTAGTAGATCAGGAGCTGAACAAGAATTAAGGGTAGAGGCAGACACCACAGTGATTTATAGAAATAGGTATTTTAGTAAATGTTAGTAAAATAATTATTGTAATCAGTGCTGACAACTCTTCAGCTGGAACACTTTTCCCATGTGGGATGACATACTTAAAGAAAGAAGTGGGAAAATTTCCATAAGGAATTAGTTTCTTTTGAAAAAATTTCTGTAAGAAAGCAGTGGAAATTATTAGAAGTCCAGATAGCATGAACTGTGCTGAGGAATATGATTTATATATGATTGTTCACTGCAGCAGGTAGGTAGTGAGTAGTGGGTTTGAATTCTGCCAGGTGGATAGGATTAGATATAAAAACTCATTGTAACAAAAGAGTCAAATATTGTAAAAAGTTACCTGAGAAGATATCTCCCTTATTGAAGACTCTGAGGAAGGGGTTGGACAAGCGTCATGAGAAATGCTTCACTCTGTCCCAGGAGGACGAGTCATCTGTCAGATAATCACATTTATCCATATTCTAACAGCGTGTTGTTGCTGCAAAGATGAAATTCGGGCCCTGCTAGGGCCAGCGTTAAGCCTCATAGTAACTATAACTGTATTTCTTAGTTGCTGTCTTGCTATGTGTGAAACTCAAACCAGTTAAGCAATAACTAATACAAAGGAATATATTATTGGCTTAAAATTATGAAAGTGGAATGTGGAAAGGCTACCTTCCCTTATAAATAAAAAGCAGTACATAAACTAGCGTAGAGCCTTGTAAAACAAAAATGGAGAAAAAAACTTTTAATGACTAAATATATATTATTTTTGTTCTTACAGCCAAGCTTCAAAACATGATTTTTATTTTACCAGCGAACTCCTCTGAGATGCGTGTTGCATTTACAAAAGCAACCTGTTGTATCAGCATTCTCTTAAAGAATGTTTTTCAGCTTAGAATCATAAGTATTCAACAGCAATTTAAATTTTTTATTTTAAATGAAAGATTGTCAATGGAAATGAGAAACAAAATGATGTTTTGTAACTTCTAGTTAGCTTCTGGTAAGCTAGAGATATAAACTAAACAGAGAAAGTAGATGTTTGTTAAGATTTTAATGCCCTTTTGTAGGAACTTACCAAGTCTCCCAGATTTCCATTCTTTCTTGTTTTTCATTTTGTATCATCTGGTTACTCTGGAATAGAAATGCTTACTTTTGAGGAGTTCGCTCTGTTCGTGGATTAGATGGGAACAAGTAACAATGGCACAACTAATAATTTAACTTAGTTAAACTAGTGTTTTAAAATTCTGGGTTTTTTGCTCCAGCATCTATACAGAAAATTCAGTTAGGAGTTCTATAAAAATGAAATGCCAGAAACATACTGATTTTAAAAATGATAAGTAGGGTCTAGAAATACTAAAATAGGGTCTAGCAATATTGTCCTATGGACGATACAAGAGCGTGTACTCGTATGTGTAAGATGTAACAGGTAACAATCGTTTAACTCTCAAGGTATCAATTTCTATTTATTTTCACAAAGTAATGTTACTTATGTCTTGTCAAGTATTTAACAGAGGTATTCCTAATCTACATTGTAGGTGCAGTTTTCATGTGTCTTTTTTCTTTCCATTAATTGCAGTAGCTAAAAGCACATGATTGCGTCTAAGATCTAAACGACGTACATATTGATGGGAACCATAACCTGAAATCCAACAGCTCTTGCTTGTGGCGTTGGATTTCTCTGGTGATAGTGCTGCTATACAAAGTGATCCTTTTTTTTCCTCCACCATAGTGCAGTCAGTGGTCCTTCTTATAGAACAGTGAAATATCAGCTCTTTAAAATCCTGAATTTCCTGCTCCCCCGAACTATCAAAGCAGGGATTTTATTTGTCTCCCAGTACTCTATTTCCCATTGCTACCCTTGAGCTCTGTTACCATTTTCTTTCCTTGTCATGTGGCAGGAGAGATTAAGAGCAGAAATGCTGACGCTGACAAAGCTGTAAACTCAAATGACTAACTAAGTATTTCTGAAGACTGTTGGAATAGCAAATGGTTCTTGATGTTTAATTTCACTTGTGATTTGAATTACTGTTCAGTATTACTGTTTGTCATTGATGAGCATCTCCAACAGTCGTTGCATACTGGTGGCATGGTAAGTGAACTGAAGACAAGGTTATGCTAGTTGGCAGTCAGCTTAAATTATGATATAAATTCAGAAAAAAATGCGTGCATTTGACTGGATCTATTTTGTGACGTCATCTGCATTCTTAAAAGTTGAACAAATCTGTAGAATATATTGCATCTGTTGGTTACAGACTTCTCTGTAGGGTTTTCTAATCTAATCCTTTTAGAAGAGAGATTGCAAAATTAAAAGTGTTTTTCCAGTCTTGAGAATAATTTTTGGAAAACAGAACAACTTCTTTCAGAAGTCAAGGAACAAAGAACTTCAAAAAGGAAATTTTCCTGGGGCACCTTATACCTCATAAGGAACTAATAACAATTAATAACAACATGCAATTTACAACGCACCAGTGCTCACAGCTTAGTGTCACTGAGAGTGCAGTGCTGGCAGCAATAGCACTGACTAATGTTAAATGAAGTTAACTTGGAAAACAAAAATGTGTTGCCCAGCGTGGCATGACTAAAGGAAGCATCTGGAAGTGTATGTTCCCCCCAGGATGCTGTAGCTTTTCTTTAGTTTGATTCCTGCAGAGGAGAATACTAATAAAAGCTTAGTTCTGTTAGGAAAGTAGTCCAGGTACTGGCATCTCTTCTTGTGGTCAGAAACTCTCAGGACTTAATGATTCTTAAAATGTTCCTGGTTGGATCTTAGTTCTTTGTCATTCTACCTCATCTAGATTTCCCTGTTTTATCACAGGATTTCTTCCTTCTCTTTCCCGACATTCCAGTCTTTTAAAAAAGTAGTCTTCTGTGTATGATGAGCTTCCCCTATTCAGGTTTCACGGCTGCAAGCGCTGTTTCCTGCCGCTGCACTCGAACAGCTGCTTCTCTGATCTCATCACCATTTTCTGGACAACTGCTCTTACCCGGCTTACCTCCCAGCTGCTACAAACCTTCTGTATCCCACTGAGTTGCAGTCTTTTCTGTCTGCCTTCTGGTTCTACTAAAAGTTCCTGCTGTGGTTGTAGTCATTACTGACAACACTACTGTATAAACCAATAAAATGCCATTATATTCATGTTATTGCTAAGAAAGTAGATACTAGAATTAATGAGAAATTAAGACAAAATAATTCAGAAGCATTGCTAAAATATCACAAAATGTGAAATTATTTTAATACACTTCAATATTTTATTAAAACTTCTTGAATTATTAATGTAAGGTTTCAAGTAATTTAGTCTTCAATGCAAGCTTGAATTCTCCTGCTAAAAATCAACTTGGCAATAGCATTCCTTCTGCCTCAAAAAGCTTCAGATCAACAAAGTAAATACATAGGAACTCTGAATTGCTCCTACAATTCTCGCTAAAACTTACTATGTTCAAATACATGTGACGTCAAAAGACACTCTTAGAGATGAACTATGTTGGCATGCTTATAAAATAATATCTAAAAAATTCTGAAGATAATTTTTCCAATGTTCGAAGTGGTAAAATGCAGTCAATGCATTATAGACAGGGCTGGGAGACTGCTCAGACGGAGCCTTAGTGTGCCTACCTGTTATTCCAGCATCCCAGAAGGTGTTAGAGGGGACAGGGCTCTCTGCTACGCTGGAGAGAGTTTAACCTTAGTGTTTGTTGGCTGTGAAAGTCAGAGCTGTAGGTGAAAGCAGTATACAAAAATATATGTAGAAATAGGTAAGCCATCAGATACTACTTAATATCATATTTGTATTCAGACTGTATGCTGCTTTCTTTTCTGTTTTGTTATGAATTTATGTGAGAGACACTTCAGTTGCATGTAGGTTTTTTTTCCCTGCAGTATAAGGAGGTTTAGTCAGCAGAACATCTGATGAGCTAGGCTGTGTTCTCATTTCAGAGCCGAATAGAAAAAAATTTTCTGGTAATTTAACAAACAAACAAACCCCCAAACAAACAAAAACCTAAGCAAACCCCCATGGCTCTCTGGCCAAAAATCCGTTTTATCTCCCTCATCCGTGTCCAGAGACAGAGCTGAGAATTATTACTAATAATATTATTGATTGATCGAATGCTAGTAATGATTATTTTTGAACTGAGTTTTAAATCAAGAAGCATAAAAGCATGGCTTTTCTGACCATGGCTCTCTTTCTGCAAGCTACCTGTCCAGGGAACAGTGAGGAGCCTCTCATCCCTTTGCTTATGTGCCAGGGAAGCGCGCAGCAGGTCACGTTAAATATTTGCTCTGTGTTCCTCAGGATGATCCACCTTGCTAGCAGCTGTGTCATGCGTGGTCTGGTAAGGAAAGCAAGGTGCAGGAGTGTACTGCTTCAAAATGACATTGTTTTTTTTTTAGTCTGCTGGAACAATAACAAATTCCAGCATCTTGGAAAAAAGACAGAATCCGCAGCTGTGTAATAATGAAGCCTGTGAGGGCCTTTGATTGAGATAAATAGAGCAAGTCACACCTGTCAGAGCTTGTTGCTTGAGCTTTTCCTAGAGAAGTGACAGGTGGCTTTTTCTTTTTTTTTTTTTCTTGGCATTTTAAATGATGTATTTTTTTCCTAGAATGTAAGAACAGAATTCATGGTGTCAGAAATGCATTCTATGGAAAACCTGCAGCTGTGGAATTACAGGGTGTTGCTGGTGCATCACCTCTGGCTGTATATAAGGGAAAGATTTAGTTTTATTTCAGTATTTGAATGATGGCTTTGAACATTGGTTACATTATTCATTGCGAAAAGCTGCTTATCTGTGATATAAAGCTGGGGAGTTTAGGCTGCATGAAAGATTTAAGTATGTCTTAGGGAAAAGCTCGTGTTAAATCTGAGGGGAAGTTAAGAATGTGTATTATATACAGTTGCAGTACATAAACTGTTGATTTTGCAGTTAAGTTTAAATTTGAATTGAACTGATTTTTTTCTCTCCTTGTATCACTGCCAAATCCGTATTTTGTTAGTGCTATAAATAAACTTTAAGATCAGCCTTTACTCAAAAATTCAATGACTTAATGCTTAAAGATATTTGATCAGTCTGCATGTTATTGTATGAAAAATACAAGACTATTATCCTTTACAGATGTTTTAAAGTCATAAATTACTTACTGATTTACCGAGGTTTTATGCCACAGGAGCATCTTTTGAAGATGTAACTTGAAGTATTTTATGTGGGTGTCTTGAGATACTCAAAATATAAGTGTGTAAATAAAATCAAGAGATTTTTACTCTTTGTTTATGACACACCTTGAGCATTAGTTACTAAAAAATCTGAAATGTCATTCATTATGTTAATTTTGAAAAGACAAATCTGTGTTATAAAATTTAATCACTATCAGAGATCAAGTATCAGTGCAAATCAAAGGACTGTGGTGATCTCACTGGAGAAACTTCCCCTTATCCCATGCTTTCCTCTTGCTAAGCAAAAATACACGAAACGTTTCGCAAGGCTCAGCACGACTCTCGCTCACCAGGAGTTGGTAATTGTTTGTTAGAAACCCTGCTGGAACCCTAAACGCTGAGTGCTGTGTACTTGCTTCTCATTCAGCTGTGTGATTCTGTTACAGATGGAGATGTGCCTCATGTCCTGGCTTAGGACAGTTTTTTTTTCTTTCCTGTCATTTACGTATTCTACTCGCTACCACATATGTGGAAGTGAAGCACGATGCACTATTTTCTGCAGGTTTTGAAAGCTTTTAAGTGATTAATAAGTTCTTTATATAGCTGTTTTACTTTAAATTTTAAGCAGCTTTGCAGATTTTATAGGCCACAGTCCTTTCTGGGTATTTTAGTGGCCTTCAAGGTCAAAATAGAATGTAAAGAGCTGTAACACTGGTGTTAGTGCACAAGTTTTGGGTTTTTTTTCTATTAGTTTTGTTACATTTATCCATACCTTTATGTCTGCAGAACATAACTGCTCTAGCGTGCTGATCCATGGAAAGACAGTAAGAAGCAAGAAATCTCCCCTTGAAAATGCACTGTGAAATAAATTTGGCCTCTCAAGTGCACAATGTGTCAGAAAGGAGGATTCTGTATAAAAAATGTTATCTTTTGAATTATAAACCCCAGTTATTTGGGCGTATAATTGGAGAGATCACATCACAAGGATCAAAGATCGTATCACTAGGATCAAAATCGCTGGAGTTTGGTTGCCTGGAATTCAGTGGTGTTCAATGAGAAAGACTTAAGAAGGTTTTTTTTGTTTGTTTTTGTTTTTTTTCCCCTGAGGTTTCTTACTTTTAACTCATGCTTCACCTTGATCTCAGAACCCACTTTGTTTATGCTGTTAACAGCTGACCCTTTTTCTTCAGTGCTGGAGGAAGGCTTTCTTAAATCACGTAGCTTTGTTTTTTGAATAAGCTCATGCTTATTCATTTGGACCACTGCTCCAGTCTTTTTTCACTCAGGAGAGTGGTTGGAGAGGAACGCAACACAGTGATTTTCCAGAAGGCTTGTCTATCTGTCTGTCTCTCACCCCCTGGTCATGGGGAAAGAGCTTGTGTGCCCTTGTGAGGTTGAGAGCTGTGCTGGTGGTGGCACGTGCCTGCAGTGGGGTCTCCCAGGCCAGACAGGTCTCAGCTGAAGGGTCAGACACAGTGTGTCCACGGGCAGGATGGGCTCACTAGCCTTCGGGCACCATCCTAGGAGAGGGACAACTCTGACCCCAAACCCGGGCAGATGGAGCTCGTTTAGCCCTGTAAGGCATCCATCATCTAAGAGAAGGACACTCTAACCAAACCTACGACCCGAGGACTTCGCTGTCACCGTCCAAGCTTGCCAGGCCCTGGCAGATGAACCTCAGGTGTAAAGGGTGGAGCCAGTTCCGCGCACGCTGCGCCTCACCTAAAAAACCCACCGCGCAGCCCCGAAGGGTGCACTCATCGCTTGCAGTGAGTGTGGGAAAAGCCCTTCCCAGATCTTCCCAGATCTTCGTTCGCGAAGCCAAGCCATGATGATGATGATGACGACAATGTCTATCTGTGCTGGTAACTCTGATACTCTTGGGCATGCAGTTTTTTCCTCAGTGGGGGAAAAATGGCTCTCTGCTACTTACTGACACTGTTACTGATACTGGGTGATAATAAACTGCCGTCCTATTAGTATCATGATCAGGTCCTAAATTAATTTCAGTAATTTTTCTGAAATAGTAAAACCGCTCAGATGGTTCAAGAAATACGTACAATTTCTTTGGGAAAGTGCCCACAATGGTATTTGTGTCCTGTAGGTGGCAGCGTATGACTTCACTCTTCCAGTTGATACTCCTCGGGCTGACTTCCCATTGACACGGCCAAGCCTCGTATCTGCAACTTCTGTGGGATCTCCAAAGCACGTTGTTGCTCCTCGGCCAGAGGCGGTGGCTGTCGCTGTTCCATTCTGTAGAGTGAAAGCAGTTGGTAGGTAAACTAGGGTCTTAAGCAGATGGTGAATACTTGTATTTGTAGTGATGTTTGTGCTTGTTTTCTAATTGCAGAGAAATACTACTGAACTGATGTTTGATTGATAATTGTATAATTTGTAAATTTCTTGGAAATCTGCAAATTTTTCAGATTTTGATTTGTATTTTAAAATATGTGTGAAGCTGGACTTTCTATACGTAATTATGACATGCTAGCAAAATATGTTTTATTATATCTATGGAGTTGCCTTATGTAAAAATCAGTTTACCAAAATTTTGTTTCTATTCATTCATTAGTATTTGTAGATCTTAGCATGCAGACTCCAGTATTTACAGCAATTCATCTGAAAAGTGAGGAAAAGTAGCTGGCAATTGTTTTCAGTAATCAATCTCACTTTTTTTTTTTTTTGGGTGGGGGAGATAATTTCCTGTTCTTTCCCTGCTAGTCTTTCAGTCGTGCTGTGTTTTCCTTGACCAGACGGTTTCTATGGGAGGTGAGGACTTTGTGAGCAGCATAGTGAGGCATTGGTGGAAGCATTTCCGCAGATTACGTTCCTACTTTGAAACAATAATAATTTATATGCCTGTGCTTTAGAGAAATAGGGATAGTGTTTACATCATGTGAGCTATGTGAGTAGGAAATCCTTTGGGCTTTTTAGGGGGAGAAGAGAATTGATCAATACACTTCCTCGCTGAGTGTGAAACAAACTTGCAGATTTTAGCAAAGTGATGCTGTATCCATGCTAGGTCCATTTCCAGCGTTTAATCTAATCAAGAAATGAAAAGAGGCTGAAAATCCTCTTTTTAAAATTCATTGGCTGTGACAGTTTCTTTGTTTCAGCTATATGAAATTAAAGAGAAATGCTGTTTTTTATCAAATCTTTCAAGTCTGTCATGACGTTTGCTGTCACAAATGTAAATGCATTTGTCTGCAATAGGAATAACGTGGCTTTGTTTATAGGATCTTTATATGAAGGAGGGATGCTGTAAGTCTGGTAAATACAGAATTTAAATAATTTTAATGGGACTAAAGGGTTATAATAAGACAGAAAGTTAAACTATAGTTATGTGTATAGTAGGGGAACAATGGAAAGAAAATACAGTTTTAAAACACGGGGCAAAACATTTCTGCTAAACATGTCAGAAACAACAATTTTATGAAGGGACTTTGAGAAAATAGTTGTCAAAATAATGCTATAGAAGCATCTTAAGTGATTTTTTTTTTTTTTCCCAACAGTACTGAAATCACCATTGGAATTCTCCTCAATGGAACTTAAATTTGCAGTACATTCAAGGGGCATGCATTCCAATATTGCTGATGAAAGTCCGAATTCTCAGGTATGTAATCACAAGTGTTATCATTATTCTGGGCTAGAGCTTTTAATTACTCAAAAATGACTGGGAAAAGAATGCAAATTTGGAACTCAAACCTCAGTCATGTTCCAGATATGTGCTTTCAATATTTAAAAGTTTTCCAGTTGTCATTTTGTTCAGTTTTTGATTTTATGTTTGTCTTTTTGATCACTAGAAATTTTTCCAAAACTCAAAATTGGGCTTTTCCTGGCTCTCTGATATACGAGGAAGTGTGGGCAGCATGAGAAACTGACTGTGAACTGTGTAAGAAATAGCTTACTCCCAAAGATTTTCTGCCTCTGCCTATACTAGTGAAGTAGACAGTGACAGCGCACAAATGCAATCAGTGCGGCGTGATGGTCCATGCAGTTAAATTGCTGTCCCAGTATTTGTATAGCATTGATTTGTGCCAACTGGTCTCTCCCAAAAAATTCCTGGTCATGGTTTAGGGCTTAGTGGGAAAAAGGCACTAAGTAGGATATTTGGCCACAGCCATTCTGTTTTGGAATATAGAGAATTCGGCTCTATGATTGCGAAACATACCATAATGTAATTTATTGTTTATAATTCCCAAAGGCTTTTTATTTTTGGCAATGGTGAAAACTCTTGAAACTTTCTTTCAAGTATCTTCACAAAACAATGATAGTACAAAGTTGAGGCTTTTTCCTGGCTATGGATATGATAGGACTTGAAAGAGTAACTCTTGAGAGGAAGAGATGGAATTTTTTTTTTTTCCCCACTGTCATCTTATTGAACTGGGAGAATGGGCTTTGAAAACCTATTTTGAACTTCTTGCTTTTTCAGCATATCCAGCCTTAAGTCTAGATGTCATGAAGTATGTGTTCAGTGCTTGCTGTGCTTCATTTGTGTCAGGAAAAGCTCCTGGTTTCTGTTTGGCTAAGCACCCCCCCGTGATGCTTTTATCTATTTACCTCACATAAATGAGGTTTTTCCATTCTGGGAAGGAAGTATGGCTCTGTGAATGTGGTGACTGACTGGACAACATCTAGTCTGTACTGATAGGTACACTCATCTTCTCACCTTACAGATATAATAAACCGGGTTCTTCATTGCTTTCTAGCGCTTTCTTGCTTTCCCTCTGATTGCAAAAAGAATGCTTAAGATAGAGCGGTATGAAAAGTATCATGGTATTTCCTGCTTTTCCTCTTTCATCATGTCCTCTGTTCTCTGCAAATACTTACAGAAGCTTGATTTGAAGAATATCTCAAGACAGCAGCTGACATGGAAATTGAATTGTGATGATGCAGGCAAAATTATAGAAGACGATATTTTTAAATTTAGTCTGCAGACTGGGTTTCTTGATCCAGGACAAAAAATCAGTATTGCTGTATTCTTCTGCCCTTGTGAGTAACTCTTTGAATTCTTCTACAGATAGTTTGGCCAGTCTATAGATTTCATAAATGACTGTTTATGATGAGTCATAACTAGGACTTATTTTGATTAGCTTCCAGTTAACGTGACTGAATAATGAACTGAAATGCCAAAAGAGGGGTTTGTTGTGGTTCTGAGAAAATAAGACAGCTGCAGACCAAATACAAAGCATGGAATCACTTGACAGCATTGTTTGAAAAGTCTGGTTTGCACATGTAAAATACCAAAGGCTGGGATATCTGAACTGTTCTCAGTGCTGCTCCTTCGTGTGCATTTAGATTGACCGACTCAGATCCTAAAACTTTCAAGAATACTTGGAATGTGTATGAATGTTTTTTTCTAAATAGTCATAATTTAGATAAGAATGGAAGTTTCCCGCCTCAGTGAGATTAAAAATCACTTAGCTATGATATATTGTGAATAGTCTGTTCAGGCAACCAGACCGTAAGTTCATTGGGAGTTATTTTTTCTTTTGCTGTGTTACCATATCTTTTATTTACAGAAAATCATAAATAACTGTAGAAAATCAATTGCTCTTAATTCAATGTTATAAATATTTCCCCAGGATTTATAGCCTGCTTGTGCTATATCTTCACTGAATACAATTACTCTTTCTTGTGAGAGAACATTAGATACAACAAAACCCACACAGGGGACCTGGTTACTGAATATGGTGTGTGCTCATCGCCTTCACAAGTTTGTACTGTGAAGTCATAGTATGTGGGGGTAAAGACACTTCAAAATGAACTTTAAGCGTGTATTAATTTGTTTAAATATGCCTCAACAGTTATAATAATGAGTGCAAAATGCTGTAGTAAACTAGAGTGTTAAAAAATTAAATACAGGAGTTTATATAATGTTTGGTAATATGATACTACCAGTTTAAAAAAAGTGTACTGAATTAAATAGAGATTCTCAAGGACTGAAGGTATGTTAATATGATCCTCTTCTGCTGTACTAAATAATTTAATTCATTAACAGCATATGAAAAATTTCAATATATCTTATTTTGATATAAACCCCCTTATCTGTAAGATAGTAAGTTGCAAAAAATCTGTGCTCTGTGGAAAAATTCTCACAAAGGCACTTGAGTCACCAGGAGTTCAGTGCCCCTGCAAGATGTGCTGATTATGTAATGGGCATATATTACCGCCATGATCTCCATCTACTAGGGCTTTTTCTTCTGCAACAATAAGATATTAAATAATGATGCCCTTTAACAGTTTCAGTGGGGAAATTATTTGTTTACTTTTGATTATTTTTTCTTCTTCATTTTTAGTAGGGCTTACCTTTAAGTTTTAACTACCCGAGACTTGTCCGCTTTGAAATCTGTATTTCAGTGTATGCATGTTCTTCACTGGTACCCATTCATGCTAAAGGTGTGTATGTGCAATAAGGCATCAATTAACGGAAAATCCAAGGCAACTACACTAAAATGTTTGTTTGGAAGACAAGTGTAGGAACTGAATAACAGTGTAATACAAACTTAAGAGGGTGAGAAGAGAAAATGATGATTATACTTTCTTCCCACACTCTCTCAAAAGATCAAAAACCATACTATTATACAGTTCAAATTTTGGGGGGAAAAAACCCCAAAATTAGATGTGTTCTGTTAGAGAGGAACAAGGAACATGGACATCCTTAAAGAGCTTTTGCTGCTAGTTTAAATAGCAGCTGAAACAGGTAGAGAGGAAGGTGTGGGAACTTGGAGTATTTCTCCTTCAGAAGTGTGAGAGTGGTATCGGGAGGAGAGCTGGCATATGTGCGCGACTGACCTTCGGCAGAAATATAATCTGTTTGTTTCTGTTAACAATGAATCTGCATCAAGTGCAGTCCCAGGGTAGCATGCTAGGGAGTTAGTTAGGCGCTCTGAACCGGGTGGGCTTTCTAGTGCAAATTAGATGGAAAATGAAGCAGCTAATGAATATATGCACCTATGTGCCTTGACAAGTTGTGTTCCTTTATTCAGAGTTTTTTTCTGAGGTAAGGCAGTGAATGAGTATTTCCCATAATGAATATAGAAAAGGCAAAAAGGAAATGTCCCATTTAATTATACAGATTTTGTTAGGAAAATTTTCACATCTGCTGGCCTGCCTATTGTTTGCCCAGTAGAAATTAATGGCAGTGTATCAGAATGGTAACAACAGCATAAACTTTCAGAGTAGTCATGAAAGGTGTGATTAATAGAATAAACACATGACTTCAGTTGTTAGTTCAGGATATAATTCCCATTAATTTTGAAATAATTTATTTAACATGAAATATTATGAAAGCACTGGTCCTAGGCATTACAAACTAGTGAACAAAACTTAATGAAATCATACACTTTTTTAGTCTTTGGGTCTTTTTAAAATTAGGACAGTATCTTAACATCCTGGAGTTTCTGACACAAACAATAAATTGGTTCCACAACTTTCCCTTCCCATAAGTCATACATAAGTAAGAAGATAAAATACCAGATATAGGGTTTAGTTAGAGCACAGCTGTTGGACAGTAGAGTGTCTAGCTTGTATGTAGGGGTAACTTGTGTAGAACACCTTTTCTCAGAAGCATGTCAAAAATATCCTGTTTGGCTCTTCAAACATCTCCATGACCTTTTCTGATCGCTCTCTCGCCTTTTCCTCGTAAAAGGGCTAAGTGCCAGAAAAAGATGTGTTCTTGCTCTATCAAAGCCTAGAATCACAAACTTCTCAGTCCTTCTCAACAGTATCGTCTCCTAAAGTTGATTTCCATTTAACATGGAATTAACCAGATGTTGCAAACACTACACCAAGTTCCCATTTAATCTGTTTTTTCACTTTGCTAGTTTCATCTTTTCTGGTCTGAAACGAAGGGTTCTGCTGGCCATGTTCTTGTGAATTAACAGGCTTCTGTGAAGCTCCTCTGTTACCATCTCCAAGAAGAAATTGGTGCTTATGAGAAGGGAATAAGAGAAAATATTTTGAAGATATTAGGTTTACTTCTTTGAGTATGTAAACAATGGCAGCTTTTTCTCAGGCTGTGAAAATAATTATCTGAGGTATTCTCAGATACTTGTCACAAGTATTTTGTTTGCAGTGGCATGTATGTGCTCATACAGACACATAAAATGCAAAATTATTTGTTGTCTTATCTCTCTCCTTTTAAAATATTGGGTGAGGATGCTTGCTAATCTGGTAACAGTGGGGAATCAAAGGGAAAAGTGCTTTTCTCGAAAATGAAAAGATTAACTTTTGGGGTTGTTCTACAACACAGCATGTAGGTTTGTTTCTAAATGCAAGAGTTTTTCATTACCTGGCCCTCAAAACTGTTTATTTTCCTAACTCTTCAGCAGGCGGGAATGACTTAACATTTGGTAAATGGCACCGCGCGGTTTGGAACACCGCTTTGATAGTAATAGTTGTGGAAGGAAGCACATTGCTCTCTGCATCAGTGAAAGAAAACGTGCTTTTCCATCCTAGAGAAAACTGCCTTGCAGCAGATAGCAAGATGGCAAGAGAAGAGGCAGGACGCAAGGAACTGGGACATGATCTTGGTGGAGGGTAGAACCTGTCCTGCTGGCTTGTGTGAGGCTGACTTGGCAACAGCACGAGTTTTAGAGTCATCTGTTAAAATGGAACGATTGCCATCTTAAAAGGCGGCAACTTTTCTTGTCTTGGCAGTCAGATGCTTCCAAAATAAATTCGTTTAGTCTTCAAAAACTTTCTGAGTAATATAAAACAATATGGATTTCTGGTTTGGTACAAGCAAGGGTCCTAAACTTTCTTAAATAATTCTTCAGATACAGAATTTACTGTATGTTAAGCTACATTTTGAGGAAGAAAGTAATACTGTTAACTTAAAAAAAAAAAAAACAAAACCAAACAAACACCAAATCCACTAACTATAAATAACTCTTTGGGTTTTTTGTTTGTTTTTTACATTTATTTATTTATTTTACCTTTTTAACAGCTTATCCTGGGACATATGCATCTGAAATGTCAGTGCGTCTAAATGATAATCCGTCATGTTACAAAATAGCATTGTCTGGCACTGCGAAATCACCAAAAATAGATTTTGATCCCCCCTTTTTAATGCTGATGCCAGTTCCTCTGGATGTGAAAACTCAAACAGCCGTCAATATCATTCCACAAGATTATTTAAGGTAAAAATCTCAAAATGAATTTATTACAGAAATTCCGAATAATTCTTGGATTTATTCTCTCCTTAAAAAGGGAATTAATGTTTGTTTTGAAGGTTAGTATTAATTTTCTGCTCAGCTGAGGAAAGAGTCTGTGTATTTAAGAGAACATTTGTGTAATTAATATTGCTGTACATTCAACAAGCCCGTGTTCTGTCCTCCAAACATTCCTACTTCATAAAGTGACCATCTTCGGACTTATTCACCCTGTCAGATGCTTTCAAAATTACTTTGAATAGCACAAAAATTAAGATTTTTTTTTTTTTATGTCAACTTTAGACAGATGCTAAGATCTTACTTATTTTCTCACAATGTGATCAGCTAAAATCTTTTTGTTGTTCTATTTTCTCTACTCCACAGGCTATAAAGTACCGTTTTGAAATCTAGCTGTTGTCTAGACAGCTGGTGGAGTTGTGTTTTTTGGTGGTGGGTGGTTTTTTGGTGGTGGGTGGGGTTTTTTGGGTTTTTTCCTTAAGCAAGATTTTAGTAGCAAAGAGGACAGCACAAATGTTTAAATCTTGTCACTTAATATGATAAATAATCTATATATTTTTCATTTTTCTATGCATCACTCAATCCTGTTATTTGAATTTACAAGAGAGCCTTTTTGTAATCTTCATATTATGTAGCATAAGCACCACGCCTACTCCAATTTGGTAGAAATCTTAATATTTATTCTTTTAAGCACTCTTGTATACATGTGTGTCAAAATAATGCTTTTCTGGTCTCTAAGATACAGCCTTTCTGTTTGTAATCAGTAAAGAGCGGTAATAGTATTTTGTTTGTGCTTATGTAGGTATCATTTCAATACCAGAAGAATTGCAGCAAAACTCATTAGGTTGCCCTAAATTAATGAAATTAATTTTATGTTCAAATTATTATTGTCTTACCTCATTTGATTTGTAGTAATTTATCAAGTGATTTGTCTGTTGTCAGTAACTCGGTGGTTGGAACTGTAAGTCATCCTGGACTGACTACCATTCTTATTTCAGAACTGGAACCTGAAATTACGTAACTGGGGAAAGCGTCCTAAGTATCTTCACGAATTTCTCCTTATTTCTGTTTTAAAACTTGCTTTAACTTGATGTACATTAATGGAGTTTAATCGGTGTTAACAAAAGCTTTAAATTTAGGAAACCTAAAGTAAGGAAGTAATGTTTAGGCCCTGTGTAGAATAGTTAGTAGCAATTGCTCTTCATCTGAATGTTGCACTGTTGTGGCTCGGTACAAACCATTCAGATACTTATATGGACAACAAACAATCATCTAAATGCTAAAGGAATTTGAATTCTTTACTTAGTTTCACTTGATTTATACTTCAATACGGAAGTTATTATTCTATACTCAACTATGAAAAGCAGTTTCGTCAATGCGTGTATCTATGAATCAACTTTATTACTGCCATCTTGTGAGCACAAACACCATTACCGTTTATTTTTAATACAGGCAATCACGAATTCAAGTTGAACTTCCAGAGCTTGAACTTGAAAATGGTGACAGGATTTATCCTTTTTCTGTATGGTTCCCAGAAGGTCAAGATATTGTTCTTTTATCAGATGGGACAAATAAGGAACTAATTTGTCATATCAGTTTCAGATCATCTACTCCAGTGTCATTTTTAGGGAATATATTCTTCATCGATGAAGAAGAAAACAGGTAACGTGTGCAATTCAAATTCTTTTGGGGGTAGGGTCCAAACTGACGTAGTTGGATATAAGACGTTCTGTGTATGTATATCCACATAATGGTTGGGTAAAGACATACAATAATCATTCTGGAAAAAAATGAAGATGAAACAGGAATGTATTTCTTTCTTTCAACTGAACTACAATTCAAAAGCATCAAATTCAGTGTTGGTCTGTAAGGTAACACTCATCTAAGTGGCCATCTTAAAGCCTTGTGTCTCATGTCTACTGGTAATATTATGTTTACTTCAATCTTCTCGGGTTGCTTTGGAGAGACGTGGTCTTCATTCAGCAAGTCTCAATGTATTCTATTACAAAATATGTTATGATTAAAAGTAATTCCTGCAGTTACTATTGTCAGTAAAACAACTATTTTAAGGGTTAAATATCTCTGCTTTGAAGCTGGAAGCAACAGGCAGCTGTTTTTTCTTAAGAATAAAACTAAATTTTGTATTATCTTCATGCAGGGTTTACAGACCTTTCAGTTATTGTTGCTTGCATTGGATTAATATTTTATATTTTTCTGTATAGGTTGTCAGCCAGGAATCTATATCTTACTAATTTAATTCTAAGTCTTAATCATTGTGTGGGATGTGACTCATAAAAATGTGCTAAAGCTTGCAGTAAATGTGAGAAAAGGATAATTTAAGCTTGTGATGAAGTCTGAAATATAGCTGCTGAGAAGGCACAATATTTAGTTTTAATAACTGTTTTTATATGATGTACTAGTAGGTTCTCAAACCTTGTTATAATGAAATGATCCTTTTGGCTGTGTAATAAACTTTTTTCTATATTTGCCATTAAAGTGAAATAAAGGATATCATCCTTAATTTACGGGCAAACTCAATATCATTTTGAGACAAAGATACCAAATTAAAGTTATCAAAGTAATCTTAAAAGGTATCCCTGCTTTGTAATCTATGTGCCATATTTGTATGGACATGTGCATACTTTTCTGTCTGGTGCCCTATATGTCAGTGCCTGAAATGTGTAGGATAAATACTTAGTTCCTAACACCTTCGCTTCCTTTGCCATACGAATGGAGTGTCATCTCTTGAAACTCCGATGAGTTTTTTACCTATTGACTCATTCTTCTGGAAGTTTCCTTTCATATCCCGCTTTTGGGAAAATACCATATTGAAATACCTAATAATGAGCGGACAAGTGGCCAATAAGTGAGTTGATAGTCATTATCACAGACAATAACGAGTTGGAAATTTGCAGCCCTTTCTGTGTTGTAGTTATTAATCCTGTGTGTCTTTAAATGCCTTGGTAAAGGCAGAAAAAATATTGTGCTCTGACACCTGTTTTGGGTATGTACAAATGTACATTTTGTACCTATAGATAGATATACATATACTTCTCATAGTTATCTGTCCCACTGGTGTTCTGCTGCTGAGATTTTTGGTTGGTAAAAGCAGAAAGCATGAGGTAATACTGTGCTACAAGACGAAAGTGGCCAAGGCCCTTGCTCATCCCCTAGCCAAGTTCCAGCAGGATGGACATGTGCTGAGAACAAACCAAGACATTACAGAGCTGGATTATGGCCATGAATTTTGTTGGAACATTCCTCTGTTTAATAAAGTTCCCCTGAAAGCAGTATCTAAGAATGTTGCGTTTGGAGAGAGTATGAAAGAGGAAAGAAAAGCTACTTCCTGGTACTTTAAAAATATTTCTGTTTGCCTTGATTATGTTACTCGATAAGAAAGCAGTAGAAGCTAATTATTTCATATTGTAAATTAATCTGAAAGATCTTGTGATATCTTTTAAATATTAATCTAAATTTACATTCCATATGTAAAGAAAACAGAAAATATTTTCTTTTATTCTGTGCAAGGTATATTTTCAATATGCATAATTCTGAATATACTAAAGCAAGATGGATATCAGCGTGCTATTTGAATTATTAAAATCCATTTTTCTTTGTGTTTTTGACAGCTTAGTCAAAATAGTTAATTAATATTAATGTTAGTCAATAAGTTAATGTGGAGTAAAAAACCAGCTATGTAATAACAGGACTAAGCTCAGCTGAATTCCTTGTCTGTTGCAATGAGCTAAGAATATACATACAGATGGCTGAACAGGGATCTGCTGATGGCAATAATTTGCCTGTTGACTGCACCCCGAGGGACTGAGGCAAAGTACAAAAAAAAGGTTAAAAGGTAGATTAATGTCGCTTGCTACAGACAATGCAGGCACTCCAGCAAACCCTGGAGTACGTACATAAATTTCTATTATATTCTAGCAATTGAAGTCAATATCTTGTTGTTCTTAAATTGAATCTATTTATTTCTAAAGATTTATTTTGAGATTTTTATAAAGTGTTATAGATTAAATGTTAAATCAAAATAGAAGTTGCTTTTCAAGAAAACTTCCCCTGTCAGAAGTTGTAGGATACATTTACCAAGTTAGCAGTCTCCTTTCAGACACTAACGTGTCAGCCGCATTTTTATTTGCTTTTGCTATTCAGAGAGAGAGAGTTTATTTATTTCATGAGATCTCCGTTAACTCTTGCACTTTCAGATTAATGATACATCCATACTCATAGTAAATCAATGAAGTGAAAATACTCTACTAAACTTCACGATTTCAGCGTGTGCAGTCCCATCTGTGAATTCTCTTGAATCTGAATAGAAAAGAAGTTGTCCAGACACCTTCCTTCTGACTTTTGTTCTTGTGCTGAAATACCTTGATTGCCATGGCTAAATAGAAAACTATCACTTTTGTATTTTTTTGTTTGAACAGGTTCTCAATTCAAGTTGCTGCAACAGCAGAGAATTGCCTTCTTACTTTATATCCATACCTGGCATTTCACCGCTCTGACCAACAAATTACTTTGAGAAGCAGTAAGCTCTTAAAATTCTACCCCTTAAAATTGTATTATGCCCAGTAGTGTTATCAATATTTCAGTGTGATAACAGGGATGTTATTATCAAGATAGTATTCTTACTCAGCAATTAAAAGGGGATACTGCAATTAAATTTTAAAAACAGTTTAATAGCTTCTCTTTTCTTGTTGAAAATGAGGAAAAAATATATAAATGATCAGGAAATGTTTATTGAAAAATATTGCATAAGACTAAGTCTTACAGAATGTTTTGTGGCGGTTTTGAAGTATGAGTAAACAGCCCAAACAATAGAGAATGAATTAACATAATATATATTGTTAGAGAATGATCATCAGTAATTCCTAAGACAACAGTTGGATATGTTTTGAAGAAAGCCAAAGAGTTACGATAAAATGCGATCATTACTCACCTGTTCAAAATACTTTTCGGTTTTTTTAATTACTGTCGCTGGAGGCTGGAGAGCATAGACGTATTTTAAGGACTAATAAAAGCCTGCAGTCAGAGACTAGAAATACTACCTGCAGTGGGTTTCCCTGCCTGTCTGCCTCTGCCTGCCTCTGTCTCTCCCTCTCTGCCGGTGTCCCCCATCCCAGCCCCATCTCTGCCTGCCTGCTGCCCCCACCCTTGCTGCCAGCCGCAGTGAGCTGTGATCTCTGTTTGTATAGCTGTGCTCCACAGGTCAGAAGGAGTCTCCGGGGGTCATCTAGTCCAACCTCCTGTTCAAAGCAGGTTTGAGTATGGGGCAAATTATTATTTTTTTGTGTGATTATTGCGATTTGATATATTTTGATGGAATAGATGCTTTTTTCATGTAAGCAAGTAATTCCTTAGGTCTGAAATAGATTTGGCTTTGAGGACTGAATTCTAAGACTGCAGCAATTTAGATAAAATAAGTGTGTTACTCAAACTAAGAGAAAAGAGATTTGGTACCTGTGAGGTTGAAAAAGAAATTAGCAAGAAGACAATTAATGATTTATTTTAATTTTCTTTTTTCATGTAGAACACAGAGTATAGGTACCATGTCATTCATGGTTCATAGCGCAATTAAATGAAAATAGGGAAAGGGAAAATTATTCTCTTGTAAATGTGTGATTTTTGTTTATTTTTTTTTTTACCAATAGATCATTTGTAGAAGTTTGTCTTTTGAAGATGCTTTATAGGTTTCCCTTGAGGATTAAGCCAAAAATGGAGTGATGATTTTATAAGAACTGATCTGCCATTAAAAATGGGATATCTGCCCTCTGTTGATTGATTTTTTTTCACATTACTAGTTTGTATCAAGTTTGAAGCAAGTCATTAATGCTAAATTCCTTGAGTCTATTTTATGTGGTTTCAAACGATCAAATAACGGTGCCAGCAATCAAAAATTAAAGATAATCATACAGAGTTCTTCCTTCTTTTACTGGTGCATTTACTTCTCTAGAAACTACGCTGGGTTCCTCTTCTACTCTTGTTCTTGAGACTGACATCAGAGATGGCTAGCAGAGGGTCCTCTAGGTCTGTCATAGGCCAACTTGAGAAAGTCAGAACATATGTTCTGACAGAAGTGATGGATCGATGAAGCATACTTGTGACTTTGGTTTGTAAAGTTTGTGTTCTTGAGTCTGAAAGAGCCCGATAATAATGCTGAGACTCATTACAGAGCTGTGATCAAAAATTCCTTCTTTTGTTCATGATTTAGAATTCTTGAATTAGCACTGTTCTGACAGATATTTTTCAGCAAGTGTGAGGCCCTGTCCTGTAATTAATGGAAAAAAATACGCAGGCAATTATTTTTTGGGGGGCCCCAGTCTAATGACCAAAGTTAGATTTTCATCATGAGTCAAATGAATACTGTTACTTGATTAATGGAAGCACAAAATAGAAAAACACAAAAGCAGATACCAGTTTATAAACTGCTAGAGCACAGACAATAAAATATGATTTCTCAGCTGCAGCTTGTAATCTTCTTTTATAGACAGTGAAGACTGCAGTAGTGGAGAAGTTGTTCTGCATCCATGTTATACTGAACAATCACTTCCCCGCAGTACTCCCTCAACCTCTTTTGGTGCAACCACTGACTCAACCTATGGAGATTCTCAGTCAGGTATAGTGTAGCTGTTCACCTTGCAGCTGCTTTTCACCTTACTGCTTTAAAGAGATATATTTCACATTTGTAAGCTTTGCCTGAAATGCTTCTGCACATATGGATATTGAAGAGGTTGTCCTCTCATGTCCTTCCCATGACACCATGGGAAACCTGGCCTAGAGTATAAAAGCAGAAGAAACTCTCCTTCCTTTTAGCAGACCAAATGGAAGGAAAATCAGTCAAACTATTTAAAAAAGAAAAAACCTGAAAAATGTCAAGGTCCCATTTACAATAATGTGTTCGTGGAGGAGCCAGTAGAAGAATAACTTGTATTTTTCTGTCATTTAATGAAACATTAAAACTGCAACAGTGTGTTGAAATACATCTTCAAGGATGGAATCATCTAAGTTAATTGGCTGTGAAGAAAATTATTGTTCATTTTCTTAGTTATCTTTTATGCAATAGTGTCATTGATGTTGTTAACAACTAGTTGTTGTTATAATATATAATCTAAGTTTTGACCAGGTCTGAATTTTGACCAGTCTAAAGGCTTATAGATTGGGATGTAGGCTTAGTTATACCTGTAGAATACCTGATACACTGTGGTGAACACAAGTCAGTTACTGAGCCATGCTATGTGGTTGGGATGGGGACCTAGCATCGTCTAGCTGGTAAAGTTATACTTACTGGGACGGTATGTAAGATGTTTCTTTAAGCTTGCTGTCTCTGGTTTTGTAAGTCATGCCGTAATTTATTTTTTCTGACTGAGTAATAATTTTTTCTTCAAGTGAAATTATATTTCAAGAATGTAATTTGTTCAATTTGCAAGACACATACATGTCACATAAATTGTTTACTCCTGAAGTAAATGGATCATTCATTCTCTTCATTCTCTGACAGGTTTTTGTTTTCTGAAAACAATTGTGTCTTTAAAAAAAAAAAAAGGCAGATTTTGGTATTGCAGATTTGGTATAGACAAAAGTAGGAAAATAAGGAAACTTTCTGGATTTTTTTTGTGTGTGTATCATTCAGAGACTGATACTACTTTTGAAAGTGAGAGTGAAGAAATGATGAGTGAAGAGAGTGAAGCTGACAGTCAAAGTGATGGGAGAGAAAATAAGTCTTCATTATCATTTTTTCCTGATGAAGATAAAGAGGAGTACATCTTCTTTCAGCAAACCTTAACCGCAGTTAAGAATTGGTTCACTCTCTTTGGTTGGTCTAACGGACAAAATCCTATTTCAATACCACATTCACTAAGACGGTAATTTATATCTGCTTAGAGCTAACATGTCTACCTAATAAAATGTTAACATAGATACTGAAGTGTTTTGGATATGATCTGAGGAATATAAACACACTCTGATGAATAGTTGTATATTAAAATTGTAGCATCTATGTGCTGTTTATAGGCAAATGTCATTTGGGTGTTGAATTTTTCATTTTGTAGAATATATTTCCAACTGATGCTCTAATATATCGTAAGGTAGTGTGTGTTAAATATGCAATTCAAACTATATATCACTCTCTTCACTGAAATTGATTCTCCTCCCAGAATGAACACAGAAATTGTCCCTTCTTTGGTGGCATAAATATGTGTTTTAACAATATGTCTTTTTTTCCCTCGCATACTCTAAAGACCGAGAAACAGATGGGAAAACAAATTTCATAATCAACAGTCTTGCAGACACCCTGGAAATTTATCAATTTTAGTGGCATCACTTAGTTGATCTTATCTAGTTTGCTATAATTAATGAAGAAGCCAATCTCCTGGGACACAAACACACAGACATTTATAATAAAACATGATGGAAATAAAAGTTATGCTTGGCAGAAAGCAGTGACAAATACAAGATTATTTATGAAATAAACATTTCCCATATTAAGTATTCCATGCAGTTGAAAAATCATACTTTATTATGAGAATTCTGTAAAAAAGAAAAAGTGCTATAGTGTTCAACCTTCTTCCTGCCATTTTTACCTCATGGTTTATTAAATTTATCATCATGATATATATAATGTTAGCTCATTTAGTGCTTTTTAAAGAATAATATCAGAAGCTTTTTCTCTCTTAGTGATGTATGTAAAGCCCAGATGACATCTTCACATGAAAAGGATTTTAAACAAAATCTTGGCAAAGATACTAAGACTTTGCATGACATGTTATTCCATCTGAGTGGACAATTATTACCAGGCATTACATCGAGCCGGTCATTGCCCCTTGATCCAGTTGAACGCATGTTACAGCTCCACGGGCAGCATTCTACGTTGCTTGCTTTCCTTAAGTAAGTAAATGATAAAATATTCCTGCATGCAGCTTTTCCTTTCACTTTTTTTACTCGCATAGTTGAAACCTAATTCCAACTGAATGGTACATACAGTAGCTTTAGGGTTTCCTTTATATTGTATCTCTTGTGATCTAAGATTTATGTTCTAAAAACTCAGTTTTTACCAAGGTTGTCCTCTGCAGTTTACACTAATTGAGGTGTCCTTTAGTAGGGTTATATCCAGCACAGGACTTGTACAGGAACTGTGCTCCCTTAATTAGGAAAGAAGATGACTCTCAACCTCGTTCCTTAGACAGACTCAGCAGACAGTCAGATCAGGTTTGTCATTAGTGATCTTACTGTTCCACTGATGCTCTTTGTCCTGTAATTACTAGAAAATTGTCCTGTAACCACTAAAAAAATTTTGTAGACTTGCTTTGTAATCTGTTAGTCTTTCATATTAACAATATGCTAAGAAATGGAAGTACTGCTCCTGTTGCTCAACAGATTTAACTATTAGCTACCTTCATTGATAATCTTATCTTGTGAACATAATGTAGAACAGCTGTCAAAGATGGTGCAAAACAAAAATGGTTGATAAATTCTTCATCCTTCTTGGTTGTTGCTGCTGCGAAAACAGAGAAGAAAATTGACTTCAGAAAAGTCTAATGTCATGAGATCCTTAGAGATCATCAGAAGCCCTGAAACAGCATCTCTGCTTCTTTTCAGCATCCTCACCTAGTGTTCAAGAACCTGTAAAGCCATTTTGAAACTGTCATTTATATACTATTCTAAATGCAAACTTCTAATCTGAGAAAAATGAACAGTTATATAGCTTTATCTGAACTCATAATGGGACCGTTGTACACTGCTCCAGCAACACTGGACCTTTACTTGCAACTTTCATCCGTGTGATTTCTTTTTTTTAAAAGAGGCAGAATGGCATTCTTCTGTGCATCAAAGATAGTATAGTGGCAGATGGTTTGGAGGAGCCATGTCAGCAATGGAAGAACAATATATTTGCCCTTCTTCAGGAATGAAGGACAGCGGTTACAAATTCCTATTGTTTTCACAACTTCAGCATCATACTGATACCAAATAAAGGAATCAATGGATACATCCCGTTGTATCTTAAATGCTAGAGTCATGAGGCAGTGGGTTGCTCAAGTATGTCTTGCCATGTCTTCCTCTCATTAGTACCATCCTGGTGATGCTTCTTCTGAAGGAGTGTTGCATCCTTCCAGAGAGCAAGACATTGAGAATGCGGTGATACAGAATCATAGAATCATGGAATCACTTAGGTTGGAAAAGACCTTTATGATCATCAGGTCCAACTGTAAACCTAATGCTGCCCAGTCCACCAGTAAACCATGTTCCTAAGCACCACCTTTAAATACTTCTGAACAACCCCTGTTCCCTCAGCCACTCCTCATAAGACTTGTGCTCTAGACTCTTCACAGCTTCATTGCCCTTCTTTGGACATGCTCCAGCACTTCAATGTCCTTCTGATAGTGAGGGACCCAAAACTGAACACAGTATAACGTGATGCTATGATGCTGAATGATTGAATAGTCTAAGTACATTAAAGTACAGTCTAACTACATTAAAGATATTTTATTTATATAATCAGCATGTTGATATTTTTCTGAGGTCGGAGTATCAAAATCCCTTCTTTTCTTTCAAACAAAGGAAAATCCTCTTTGTTGCCCCTGCCTTAGGTCTGGTGTTGATACTCTGAGCACCTCCTAGGAGAGCAGTCAAGAATAACTTCAAGACATGCTTTCTGTTTTGACCCGTTATGCTTGTTAACAGAGCATACACATAGGTTGAGCAAGTTGGAATACTTGGACTGCTCTTAAAAGGAATTATCTTGCCCACCTGTTAACTTTTCCTGCTGTACAATTTCAGAAGCCAAGGAGCATATCTTCCTCATGTTTTGCCAGAATTTTTGCTTGAACCTGATGACTATAAGAGATGGATTAAAGTGCAAACTGTACTGAAGGTAGGTTTGGGGTTTTTTGTGTTTGTTAGCTTTATTTCATTTTTTCGTTCTCTTTTTAATGAGGATCACATGCTTAGTGTCTATCCTTTGAAGTCTAGTGGAAGTCCTGTGTGGACCATAATGTTTCCTACTGTGGTGACTATTTTGGATTGCATAAATCTAAGCACACGCATGAAATTGAACAGAAATTTATGCTGATGTCAGCATTTACACCCTCCTTCCCTGGTTTTTCTTTTCCAATTCTTCCAATACTGCTGTTACCTGTGATTCATTTCCAACATACATGTTTTCTCAAAGTAGAATTAATTTTACTGTTTTCTACTGACTTTGCCATTTTAAAGAAAAGTATCGTTTGTGTTGCCTCTCAGTCCTGATTGCTGCTTTCAACTCCTGTCAGTTCTGTATTGTTCTTCTTGTTCCTGAGGCAGCAACTAACCAGAACTGATTCTAATGATCATCACCATTGCACTATAGGAGACAGTAGAGTTATCAGTCATTTATGCCATTGATTCGTTATTGTCCTCTTCTGAATTTCCTATCCACACTGCCTTTGTCTGAAGGGTCACATGGCTGAGTTGAAAAAAGGAGATGTGAAAAACTCAGACATATATAGCAACAAGCATTTATTCATTCTGGAGGACAGCACATTTGAGAAAATGAGCAAACGAGTTTGGACAGATCTGCTACTACAGGTATACAAGGTAAACTGTAGATACAATTACTACTTAAATTCTGAAGAACTGATGGAAAAAAACTTTGGTTTGAAAAAGGTTGATGGTATATAAAGTACTTTTTTTTCCTTCTCTGTAGAGAAAAAAAATATTCTGAAAAGTATTTCATTGTAAAGATCTGTTTGGAAAAACAAGAACTATAACGTTTTCATTTTCATAGTTCTGAAACTTTAGCAGATGTGTTTGTCCGGTGGTGCTTAATTATCATCTGGAGTTAAACCATAACGACGTTTCAGTTAGGAAATGCTATGTTAGAACAGTCTGCTTTTTGTAGAATGTTGTATGTAAATGTTAATGTAAATGTTATACAAGTCTTACTACTAATAAAGAAAACTGTGCTATGCTTTTTTGTTACCATGGCTAGAAACACTTTTCACTAAAATACTTAGTTGACTAGACATATACATAACCATGATATTTATTGTCTTACATTAGAATGGAATTTTTAAGCAGGTGTTTTTTATAATACCTACTCCTTTTAAGATGTAACAAACTTGGTCAATGTGGACTTCTCTCAAATTTTATTCATTTTTATTTTTACTGATGTGAGTTAAAAATTTTTGATGTCTAAGTCATATTTTCTGAGGTAAATAAATGAAAATTATACATATGATATGGGCTTCCCAGTACGAGACAGACATGGACATACTGGAGTGTGACTCCAGTGAAGCATCCCAAAGATGATTTAAGAGACTGGAGCATCTGTCATACAGGGAGAGACTGAGATAGCTGAGGCTGTTGAGCTGGAGAAGGGAAGGTTCAAGGGGGATCTTAACGATGTGTGTAAATATCTGATAGGAAGGTGTAAAGAAGACAGTGCCAGGTTCTTCTTGTAGTGCCCAGTGAGAGGCAGTAGGCATAAAGTGACATACAGGAAATCCCATTTAAACATAATAAACTTTTTCACTGTGAGGGTGGACACACACTGGAACATGTTGTCTGGAGAGATTGTGGAGTTTCCATTCTTGGAGATACCCCAAACCCAACTCAGTGTGATCCTGGCAACCCACTCTAGCTGATTCTGCTTTGACCAGAAAGTTTGGACTAGGCAATCTGCAGAGATACCTTCCAAACTCAACTATTCGGTGACTATGTGATTATTTACTGAAAAAGCATAATAAAGAATGACAAAAAATGTTAAAGGTGTTATGTAACAAAGATGTACAGTTAATCTAAAATAAAAAGATGAGAAAAATAGTTGGGAGAGGAGCAGACTACAAGCAATATGTATACAGGAGCTGAGACACATGACCCTAAGGACACGTGGGAACACAGATGTGGAAAAATACAATCATAGAGACCAGAAAGCAAATCACTTGGCTCTTCTTTCAATTTGCTGAATTATTCATAGCTACATGACAGATCAGCACAGAGCAGAAAAAGCGTGTGTTGGTTTGGTTTGGTTTTGATTTTTTTTCCCTCATGAGATAAAACTCTAAAAAATTAGGTAAAGTTTTGGCAACAGGGAGCTATAGGGATGGCTCTGAGAATATGCCGGAAGCTGCCTCTGCGTACGACAGAGCCAATGCCAGCCGGCTCCAAGACAGACCTGCTGCTGGTCAAGGCTTAGCCCATCAGTGATAGTAGGCCCTCCATGATAACATATTTAAGAAGGGAAAAAAATGATGTGCACAACTGTAGCAGGAGAGAAGAGTAAGAATATGTGAGAGAAACAACTCTGTAGATACCAAGGTCAGTGAAGGAGGGGGAGGAGGGGCTTAAAGCGTCGAAGCAGAGATTCCCCTTCAGCTCGTGATGAAGACCATGGTCAGGCAGGCTGTCCCCCTGTGGCCTGTGGAGGTTAATAGTGGAGCAGATCCACCTGTAGCCTGTGGAGGACCCTGTGTCAGAGCAGGTGCCTGAGGGAGGCTGTGACCCCATGGAGAGCCTGTGCTGGAGCAGGCTCCTGGCAGGATCTGTAACACTGTGGAGAGGACCCTACACTGGACCAGGTGTTCTGGCAGGATCTCTGGCCCTGCCTAGCCTGTGGAGGACCCTGTGTCAGAGCAGGTGCCTGAGGGAGGCTGTGACCCCATGGAGAGCCTGTGCTGGAGCAGGCTCCTGGCAGGAGCTGTGGCTACGTGGAGCATGGAGCCGACACTGAAGCAGGTTTGCCGGCAGGACTTGTGATGCTGCAGGGCACCTGCACCAGAGTGGATTATTCCTGAAGGACCTCACCATGTGAAAGGGAACCACACTGGAGCAGTTTGTGACAAACTGGAGCCTGTGGGAAGATCTCACTTTGAAGAAGTTTGTGGAGATGGTATAAAAAGCTTTGCTAAAATCCAAAACCCCCTCATAAACTGCCTTCCCTTGGTCATGTAGGTGTGTGGCCTTCTCGTAAAAGGAAATTAAATTGGTTAAGCAGGACTTTCCTCTTGTGAACCTGTGCTGACTATGACCAGTGCATTGTCTCAATGACTGCATTGTCTCTCAAGTGTTTTTCAACAACCCCAGAATAAACTTTCCCATATTTTACCAGGCTCCGAAGTGAGACCAATAGGTCTGTAACTACCAGGGTCTTCCCTCTTTCACTTCTTCAAAACTGGGACAACGTTTGCCAGCTTCCAGTTGGCTGGGACTTCTCCAGACTCCCAAGACCGTTTGGAAGCTTCACTTTACATTTTGTTTAAGGAAGACAAGAATTTCCTAAAACCTCAGCAAGTCTGTTCTCTTGTGTGTTACAAATTTATGCTGTGTGTGATCTTTTAAACCTTTTCTAAATTAGCAAAACTCTTGACTTTGAAGGTTGGGTTTTTTTTTTATCATTCAACTTGAAATTGTTCTACTTACAGTTTGTGTGTAAAAACACTTTTTTTTTATTTTTAGGTGTTTGTTCTTCCATGTGTTTCTTCACATAGCGTTACTGATCTGTCCAACTTGGAAGGAGTGCAGAACATGCCAAGAATAAAATCAGAACCTTTATCCAGTAATATATATTCTCCATATGAACGAACCATCCTCACCTGGTTGAATAAACATTATGAGAAGAGTCGAAAAACTGTGTGGAGAGATTGTCAGAAAGGTGAAATGATACTTTCACTATATTATTCCTTCTAATACTCATTTTATAGATTTTTGTATTTGTTATTCATAGATATATCGTGACAACTCGCCTGAAAATACTGAAGTATTTTGGGGGGATAAGTGAGTGCCTATCCCTATCTGTTACAAGATCAGTGTCTTCTGAGTAGCACTGCTCATGAAATAACTTCTCTGTGGTCTTACAGTTTCTAACTAGGCATAAAGGGTGAAATGTGGTGAATCTTCTCACTTTGTTCTTTCCATTAATGATCGCAGGAGGGAAGTGCAGTAATAATTTTCTCTTCATTTTCCTGTTCATAGTCACATGCAGTTGTTAGTATTTGTGCTGACAGTGGTGTGTTTGAGAGCTAGCCTTTCAGAATTTTTGGAATTAATTTTGTATGGCCTTTATTTTAATATCATTTAGGAAAGTAATAGAGACGAAGGTTCTAGATTATAAACTTTGTCCTACTTGCATGGTTAGTCTGATGCCTCATGCCCGCTTGAGTAAGGTTAGACACAAGATTCTGTTGCATTTAAGACTGACCTAGGCAGTTCTGGTATTCAAATCTGATAAAACTTCAGCCAGTAGTAGTTACTACTTCTATTTCCTTGTACGATTTCTCCCTTTTGCTTCCCGACCCTAAGTTCATTGTCTCTTTCAGCATTAATTTTGGATGGGTAGTTAACACCAAGAAAGGGTAGTCTGATGATGATCAGGGAAGAACTCCAGAATGGCTCATAAGCCACATGTGGAAAAGATTATCTGGTGTCATTTTTGCCTTGAATGATTTCTGAGCTCTCTCTTAGAATTACTATGAATTGACAGTGGTATTAAGTCAATCTGTCCCTGACATTTCAGGTGTTCTTAGAAGAATAATTATTAGTTTTAATGAGCAAGGGTTGTAACGTCCTGCCTGAAGTTATTAGAGACTTGTAGGCAAGTCTAAAAAAGACCTTGTTTTCCATTTGAAGGTAAATGTAGCCTCACTTGCTGTGCTTGCTGAAGGTAGATACATTATCATTCTGTTCATCTTTAATACATTTTAGGAAAAACATAATAGCCTTTAAAAAAACACCCGAAGGTATATTTCCTCTGCTCTGTATTGTATACTTCAGTACCATCACTTTAAACCTTGTCCTCATTCTAATGTCAGCACTCAGAGAAAAAGGTTATTGCTACATACTTTTGTAAATGTTTGTATTATTCAGGACCAGATTTAAGCTATTGACACAAGACTTTAGGCGTTATTATAGCTATAGATTATTTCCACCTCCAGAGATTTTCAGGTACCAAAATAGGAAGTTGCTATATAATATTACAATCCATTATTACTGCAGTGATTTTCATTACAAAGGATATACTGTGATGGTTTAACGGTCTATCTAGCTCCGTTTCCTACCTCCAACAGAAGATGCTTAAAAGATGACTAACTGCAAATATATGGCAAGACTTTATTATACATACTCAGAGACTTCCTGATTTGAAATTCAAGACCGCTTGAGATGGAGGTGGTACTTCTGTGAAGTTGCCAGTGGCTGAAGTCCAAAGTGGTCCCTAAATTGTGAGTTTGGACCTGAGACAGTTATGAAAATGAAGAAAATGAAGTAATAGATGTTTATGCAATAGAAGTTGGAAGAAACTGCAAATAACACAATAGAGAAGCCATGACTCAATACTTGAGTATTTGTGACCGGATTACTTTCCTTAAAGTGTCAGCTTCTATTTGATCATGTTTTACAAAGTGCGTGTTATCTGGAGAGCAAAGTACCGGTAATTAGGTATAGACCATGATTTAAAACTGTTAGTTATTGTCATGTCAGTAACTTTTTTTGGAGAATGTATCAGGTTGAGAGTTTTCAAATGACTGTGTTCTTCCTATGGTTTATTATGATGCTTAAGGATAAAAGTCTGTTTAAATGCCCTGTTAAATATTTGAGATACGAGATGCCTCAAATAAGAAATACTAAAAACCAAAATATATTTACTTTATTAATAATCAGTTTTATTTTAAATAAAAACATTAGAAGTATAAAAAATAATCTAACCTTGTGAGACATTGGCCTTTAAAACACAATTGTAGAAGGAGTGATCTTTGCTGCAGGAATTGAGCTGTTAGTTTTCATGTGTATTGCATTTCTACCAAATAATTTAATATGACCTTAAAGAAAATCAATAACCTTTTCCTTCTTATGAACTTAAACATCGTGACTTTAAAGGATTCATGCGTATTTTAATGAGTTTCAGTAGCGCTATGAATGATATGCCTATAAAAATAAAAATAATTTACGTGTTTAGGAACCTCACAGATTAGGAACCTAATCTGTAAGTTTAATTTACCTGCTCTCCCTTCCATGGTGATGTATATTCTTACATGCTGTATCAGTGTATGAATAATAGTTACTGTTCTACGTGAGATGTTTTGTGTTTTCAGCAATGGCTCTGGAAGAGAATTATGCCTGGGAAATTCTACACATGAATGGATGTTTTCTTTTTCTGTTCTTTCCTCTACTCAGTCATTTCAAATAGGCACCCTACCTATCTAGAATAACCTTTGGCATCTCAGCGGAGAAGACTAATTCATCTTTCTCTGTTTTTAAATCAGGTGAAGTACCACCGATGAGATGGATAGTAAATTTTGACCGAGATCTTCTAGATGGTCTGGTATTGGCAGCACTGCTGGCAGCTTATTGTCCATATTTGGTAAGGATTTTTCTTAATATTGTGCAAGTTTTATACATTAATGTAAGTGGGTTTACATGTTGTCTTATATGATTTTTCAAAAGAAAAAACAAACATTGAGCAAGTCTAAAGAGATAATTTCAGTATTAATTTTTCTTTTCTCTGGGTATATTAATATTTAGTTCAAAATTTTGATCTTATGGATTGCTGAAGGAGTGAAAATGCGAACAGAAATTTTGCTTAGTGGAAGATAAAGAGTTTGATTTCTCTGTCTTCTCTAGATTGCCACCCACTTTGTAAGGATGTATACTAATCCACGAACTCCTGAACAGTTTCTGCACAACTGTTTGATACTTGTCAGTGCTATGCATACTGTCGGTCTGGCTATAGACATAAAGGTAAGTGATTTTATACTAGCAGTTCTTATATACTTTTAAATTAGTAATATTGTACATCAAATTAAGGTGACATTTTAGTGAAGCAGTTTTGTTTCATGATGTGCTACTGCATAATGG
Organism: Buceros rhinoceros silvestris; assembly: GCF_000710305.1. Taxonomy (NCBI): domain Eukaryota; kingdom Metazoa; phylum Chordata; class Aves; order Bucerotiformes; family Bucerotidae; genus Buceros; species Buceros rhinoceros. Next base: position 56,676 of record NW_010430608.1, read on the forward strand.
AAACCAAAATACTGCCTCATTACATTTAATTACAAGTAATTTCCATAATTCTTTGCTTTGTAGAATCACATATATACAACTAGCTGAACATAAGATTAATTTGTAAAACACGTAATGAAAACCTGAGTGGAATTTATTACTAACATTCTAAGGTAATTTAGAAAAAATATGTTTGAGAACAAACATCATGCACTTAAAAAGGAGTGGTAAAAATTTACACGAATGTCTGGTGACACTTACGTGCGTCTATCTAATCACGACCTCCACAAGGGTTCTGTCCCAGGTTTGATGCACATAGAAGCCCGTAGCTTTGAACTGCTGGTGAGAGTAACACTGCAGGCTGTCAGCTTCTGACATCCTTTTTTTGGAGGAATATGATGTTGTTGGTGTTAGTTTCTTCTTCAGTATAGGATCCGCTCGGGATAATTTTTATATGTTTAGTAATGTGTCTTACATGTCTTTTTCACTGGCCTACAGCTTCAGATTTTCTGTAAATGGTGCCCTTTACCTATGTTAGATATTATTTCTCTGTACTCACAGTCTACATTTCTTTAAGTGACCATTTGTGAGTTATTTATAGCTGAGGCTTCGGGTAGTACCATACAAAGAAAAGGGTGAAACAAATTTGTCACAGAGGCCTGATGAATTAAAAAAAGTTACTAATACAGCTAAACAAGTAAAGCAAAGCTCTACAAACTGGTCAACAATCAAGGCTTGTAAAACCACTGTGCTGAGGCCCTGTAAATTCACGACAAAGCTTATGGTGTGTTATACCAATGGCAAGGCTGTACTGGAAGATGACATGCTCGCAGGGATTCAGGCTCTTATCTTCCATGTGCTAGTTGCATGTGTTACTGAACTATTACCTATTTAAAATAGCAGATTCTCTCATTTTCCTTTTCTGATTTGCTCACTGAGTCTTTAAAAATGCTGTCCCTACCAAAAGCAGTCAAAGCTGCTTAAGGTCACATCATTCTCTTAAGAATTTGCAGGGATGCAGCGTCCATCATGAGCAAAGCAAGTATCAGGGACTGTGATGGACTGGGGTGGATTAGGAGCGTGTTTGGCTGGCTAGCAGACCGAAAGAGGATACAGTAGAATAGACATAGTATTTGTTGATGTGTGAGGAAACTTTCCAAAGGAATTAATAGTATTAGGAATCAGAGGTGGAGATGCAGTGTGGGCAAAGTACTATCGAAGGAAGCTTCCGTTGGAGTATCACATTCTCTCTCCATACTACCACAGCTGGCAAATATCAGTCAGAATTGCCCTGTTCTCATGACGGACCTCACGGTATCGCCACTGTACTACTGAGTTTTTGCTTCATATCTAATAAGTTGCAGACTTGCTGATTTTTCAGGTTACATTAAAAGACCTTCCTTATAAAGCTCTACTTGAGGGTAGTGTGTAAACGCAGAGAAATTGTATACTGGATTTACTGACAGCTTCTAGCAAATGCATGCCTGCAGCGAGTGTGAGGGATTGCTACACCTACAGAAGCTATACTTATGCAGCAGTCATTAGTATGACTATCGCTTATCTGGAGAGATTATGTGTGCTGGTCCCAACTCAGCTATTGGGCTAACAGTGTGAGTGGGAGATGTTATGACTTGTTTTGGAGGATGGGTGATGGTGAACATTGAGAGAGCGCACTGTTAATTCCGTGCAGCTCTCGATTTCCCTTTTGCCTCGAAGTTACAGACATTTTTTCTAGATCCTTTTCCACTGATATGCCTCCCACGTACGTACTTATGAGACAGATTCAGGCTCCCTATAATATACTCGTTTCTAAATAAAAGTGGTGAAAATAAAACTGATGTTCTAAATAAAGCATGGTGTGTATTGCCCTTCATTCCTCTTCCAGGTAAACAAAAAAGACACGCCATTTAAGAAACATATTTGCTTTATTTTGTTGTCTTTTGTTTTTTTGTTAGAAGAGTGCAAAAATAATGTAGACTTTGATATCCTAAGTACACCTGGACTACAAAAGACTGTTATATCATTCAAAACTTGTTTGTTCATGTCCTTAGAAATGGATACGAAACTTCCAATAGTTGCTAGACTGTAACAGTTGACTAGAGAAACTCTTCTTCCTTATTACTAAATGTATTTGTACATGATGTATCTCCTAGAAATTGTCAAGTTTCTAGTAAGTTCAAAAAGCAGGTAGTGTAGCTGTTTCATAATGTAAAGTTTTGGGATTTAAGTGTCTCGTACATTTTTTCTTGCTTTCTCACGTGACCCTGCAGATCTATGAGACATTGACTTTTTATATATATATACACAGTGCTTCCAAGTAATGTACAGGTCAATATTAAAATAAATAAAAGTGTGCTTTGTCTGTCCTTTGAGTGGTTTACAGTTGCGCATTCAGGATAGGATGAAACCATGTGAAGAAGGAAGCTTGATTCTAGAGGGATGGGATGAGGTTACCTGTAGTTATGTGCAACTCACCCAAGCTGCTTAGAGAGGGTGACTGTGACAACCAGCAACAGCACAATAGATAGGTTTTTTCTTGACAATTGAGCAAAGTTTTTCCTGTAAGGTGAGAGGATTTAGAATGACAGTCGCTCTCTAGACATTAAGCAAAGGAGAGTCTTTTTCAAAATTGCTGTGTTGAATGACTCTCAGTTATTTAAGGGATCAAAATAGAATGACTTGAATGAAAAAAGCACCTTTTAGTGGGATGACATGCTAATGCAACGGTTTGCTGCTTAAATCTACTCCCAAGTGTGCGTATTTTTCAGTATGACTTGATGTTTAATTCAGGAGAGAAATTAACTGCAGTTGTGAAAGTTTATTTAGTATACTGTAGACAACTTTATTATAATAACATTATATTAAGTTAGTAAGCATGAAGTTTTAAAACACTTAATTAGTTTGATTTAGGAAGTACAGAATCTTACTTGTTTAAATTAGTAGACAGATCTTTCCTGCCTGTATTTATGGAAAGCCACTTACATCATTAAGTCTCTTTACTATTTGATTAGCCTTCTGAAAAATTAATGTATTTGATGGAGGAGTTTCTAATTCTCTCTTTTCAGTGACTTACCAGAATCTCTGAGGTCTGAAGCTTTGACATGTTTTGCATTTGCCATTTAAATGTATCTCTCTAAATCAAATATTTCAGATGCAGTAACTCTTTCTACATTTTGTAAAAGTAATTTGGCATCTGCAGTCAAAATGATTATATAATTGATACTTGGATGGTGACAGTGTTTTCATAAACAGTTGCAAAACTGTGTCTAGGAGTATTTTGAAAGGTGTTTTACATAATAAACTGAAAGATTTTTAAAAGATTTTTTTTTAAACATAATAAAGATGTGCTTTTCCAGGCAGTGAATTTTACTTCCTTTTTCTATTATTCTTCATTTTAATAAAATGAAGATCTGTTTCTGCTGAGCTGTGTGGGGAAAAAAAGGCAGGTTTAATGTCGGTGGTCTTCAAGAATTAGTTATTTTCTGCATTGACATGATTCATATTCATCTTAGCTATGGGCCTACTCCCATTATTAAAAGTCAAGTTGAAAATGTTTGTGTAATAATAATTACCTTAAACTTTTATGTTCTTCTTATCTCTAAACGGTACAAGCTACGTTTTAACTGAATATTTACATTTTTATTTGGTTTGTTTGTTTTTTTGTTTTTGTTGGTGTCTTTGTTTTGTTTGGTTTTCAATGTTAGGCCACTGACATCTGTGATCCAAACCCAGTCACGATGCTTTTTCTCTGTGTGTATCTACATGAAAGTCTCCCTCACTACTTACCCAAGAACACTATTGAGTTTACAGGAGCTCTCCATGCGACTGTCGTTAAACAGGTACTGATACCATTGAATTTAGATTTGTAGTAGTACATGGTTAAAACTTGTATGTGTGTGTATATATATACATATAGTATGTATATATGTGTTTATATTGCGTACACGTTACAACAAAGAATGGGTGGGTTTCATGTCATCTGACTACTTAATACGGAAGGTGGAAGCATGCATCTTTTTTTTTTCTTCAGGCTTAGGATCCTGACTTTTGCTGCTGTTTTTTCTTTATGCTAGTAAGCACAGAAAAAATATCTACAAATCTGAGGTCAAAGATACAGAGGAATAAGAGATGAACAGGCATAGGAGCGCAGTGTACACTGAAAAAAGAGTACTCGGAAAAATTGAAGTTGGGTAGTCTGTAGGAAATCTATACTCCTTAGGAAGGAAAATGATCTACCTAGTTATTTGAAGAACTTTTGTATTTTGTGATATCCTTAGTTTGCATTTTTGAACTTTTTATATTGAAAAATTGAATAAAAATAGGTTGATTTTGTTGTTACTGTTTTTGTGATAGGTACGTCTGAAAAACCCAAGCAGTAAAACTTTGATGTATAATGCTGTTCTTGTAGGAAGAGATGCTGATGATTTCTTATTGCCTAGAGGAAACACTGTCATCATTGCCCCTAAGTAAGTCACGGTTATTTTAGTGGTGTTAATGGATCTAGCATTATGGAAATATAAACCTACTAACTGAATGCTGGTAGAAACTAGAGATGTATTCCACTACAAACAGGGCAAAATTAGTATAAAGATCAGGCTTTTTCTCCTTCTCTAGAAAAAATCCAGAGTAATTTGTCAGTGGGACACTTGCAGTTTAGCTCAGTAGAGCTTTGAGAGCAGAACACAAGCCTTCAGATCACTAGAGTCATCTGCGACCAATAATTATTTTGGTCCCAATGTACTGAAAGCTTTAATTTTCTGTTTGGATCTGCTGTTTATTTTTTTTTCCAACTAAAGTTAAAATATCTCCTCTGAACTTGATTTACATTTTTTACATCAGTGAACTGTGAAAGCATTAGCAGGTAAAAATTTCTTCTTCTAAGATTTCAGGTTTTGTTTCTTATTCTTAATTGCAGCGTGGCTGGGGATTTAAGAGACCATGACACAGGTTTGATAGTAATGTTAGACTGCTGCTTTTTTCCTCCCAACCCCCCTCCCCACCAGGACAGACACTGTTGCAGCTGCAATGTAGTTATTTCTCTAATTTACATTTCTGAAAGTCGTCTAAGGATTTTGGAGATTTAAAACAGGAGGTTGTTAACACTGTTGGTAGCAGAGATACTCATGGTATATCACCATCATTTATTCACTACGTACATTTTGCTCTTTCAGTGCCGTGTGGCTTTATGAATAGATACATTTCACTGATCTGTGTTTAACTAGTGAAGACACGAGGCACGTAGCCGTGACTCTGGCAGTCAGTTAAGCTTTTAAGTTTAGACTGCAAGTCTGTATAAGATATTCCTTTGTAGATACAATGGATTAGAGATTGCAAAAAGGAGAACAAAGGTCAACATCTGTATGAAAATAACCTATGAAGAAGAAAAATTTCAAATAAATATTGTCAGATTCAAGAAGACTCAACGTAAATACAGTGCTCTTTAAGGATGATCAATATTGCAGTATTTAATGACATGCCTGTTGTAAATATATGCAAAAGGCATGAGTAATACTGTGGTTTCAGCGAGCTGTGAGGCTAATTTGATTCCATTTTCTTTGCAATTACTTCAAATAAGAATTAACATAGAACTATAATCCTTGAAAATATCATGTGTTTCTCTGAAAGGTCAATACTATGGCTGTTTTCCACCTCACCTTTAAGAAAAAAAAAATCCATAGCAGAAGACAGAAGTAAATGTGTGCAACCTTGTCATTGAGCTGCTTGGCATTATATATAGCAACAAACACTTGAAAAAATGCGTAGATGTAAAAGCCTGCGGAAATGCTAGCTAGCCACTGGGGACTGCTGCAGAGTTTATCATATTCAAACCTTACTTGTAATATCCCTCATTATATTAAAAATAGGTTCTTCTTAATTAATAGCTTTCTTAATGTTCTGATGGAAGTGTTTGAGAACACTTCCATCCAAGCATCAGTGGCATGGGTGGGCGTCTTGTAGGTGCTTTATATGAAATCATAATATCGTAGGTGGTTTTGGAAGTGGTAGTAACATGAATAATAAACTAACACCTCTGTTTAATTGATTATGCGTAGACTTATTGTTCTTAGTACTGACTGATACTCAGTTGTACAAAGTCAAGAAAAAAGGTAGAACACGTTAGGAGAGAATGTTCTGCTTTCTTTGGAAAGAATGCTTCAGAGAAACTCAGAAATGAGGTAGGCTTGTAACAGACTTCTAGAAAAAAAGAAATCTGTTTATGGTCTAAATAAAAAGTGAGGGAGAAATTCCAGTGTATTCAGTAAGAAATTTGATGTGAGTGTATTAGTAAAACTTAATGGAGTTATTTTTTTGTTGGGAATGTTAACATCACTGACTATAATCTGTTTAGGAATAAAAGACGTTAAAATAGCTAGAAAGAGGAACTTCATATTAAAGTTATTTGTTCTACTTTTAGAAGTAAATAATCCATAAATATGGGATTGGAGGAAGATGAATCAATGTGTTAAAAATCACTAAAAATTAGGAAAGCCTCCTTGCTCTATCAGAGAACAGGACTTCTAGATTAAAAACAGGAGTTACACTTCAAAAAACTTTCTGACTATCTGTACTGCTTCAGACAACTAGAAGTCAGATATCTCTGCATCCTTGTTGCCCTGAATTGAAACTGTTCCTTACGAGTTTGTGAATATTCTATGTAAATGTGGATATACCTTCACTATATGCCTTTGTCACTAGTTCATCCCTCACTGCAAGCTAGCTTGATGCTAGACAGCTTTCCCCCCCCGAAACAAGAGGTTCTTCGGATAACCCACTAACCAAGAGGCCGTTAAAAATAGCAGCTCTTGCCTTGTGAAGGCCAGCTGCAGGGCTCCGGTCAAGCTGTAAGGATTGCTTCGACAAAGGTTCAGGGTAAAAGATCAAGGGAAATATTAGAATTTCAGAGAACATTCACTCATGAAAGCTCGGGCAATTACAGCTGAGAAGATGAGCCATAGCTTTGACAGAGAGGCTAAAGAAACTGAAACTTGTCGGTCTTCTGACTGGAGAGACTTCAAGTTGTCGCAGACTCTTGAGGATCCGTTAATGGCTTTCCTGCACAGTAAGAATTGTTAGTGCCTAAATTACGTGTCCCTGTTTCTTTCCTTGCTTCTTTCCTGTCTGCTAGTCTCCTTGTAAGTCTCTAAAAGGGACGTTGTTAGAAATAGAAGAATTAAATCACCCTTGATCGTGTTCTTTTAGAACTTTGTTACTGAACTCCCATAGGTTTATATGGCGGGACTACATTTTACATGCTGACTCCTGCCAGTTAGTTCTCATTTAAGTAGAACTTGTTTACAGTAGGTATCGGTCATACTTATCCTAATCGTTTATTATTTATAATTGCTTCTACTATATTGCATCATGTAGGCTTGAGGTCTTTTATTCTCCGTGCCTTCCCCATTTTTTTAAAGATATTGCTGATCTGTTTATCACCATCCAGTTCTCAGATCCTAAGGTAGTTTTAAGTAAGAATGCTATATATATTCCACCCCCCTCCCCCATCCAACATCAGAATGAGGTAAAGGACCTCCCAGAAAGTTTTCTTGACAGCAGCTGTCAACCACGGACAAATCCCGCCTCTGCTTCCCATCAAAATAAGTTTAGAGAACTTCTGCCATCATTGTGCTTCCTTAACTTAGATGAAGAGAAGTGCACATCGAGTTCACTTGCAAAAGTGGCTGTTATTATGAAAGTTGTGAACCAAATGTGAGTTAATATAATTCTGTTAAAGGCAGGATATGCTGATTTCTATTAAAACTCCACTATTTCACCACTCGTGTGAATATATATACATTCAATACGTAACAGGCATATTTCACATACTGCTGTTGGTTGAATGCCTCTGCTTTAGAAGCATCAGTTGGCAAAAGACCAATAAATCACATATAATTTCCCTCTGCCCTCTATTTAATTCTTTTCTGTCAGGCTCCACAGTTCCTATTAAAAGTTTAATGGAGAAGGCTGATTTTAGGGAGGGGCTTTCTTTTTACTTTAGTATCTGACGTGTTTTCCAGAATGACAACCTTCAAATCTGCAATAAATAGAAAATTATAAATAGAAAATTTTCCTGCTTTTTAAGAATTCCTTTGAAGTATTATTTATGTAATATCAGCTTGAATAAGTTAAAAAATGTCAAGATTTTTTTCTATGATTTTTTTTTCTATTTCTTTCTCTCAGTTTGTTGGGGGCTAAATTTTAAAATTTCCTTAACTGCATATAATTGCATTACAATGAAAGTATAAACCAATCAGCTGACATTTTGGTATGTATTTTGAGATACTCTACTTGCAACTTTAAGAATAGAGTCTTTATCTGTTTAGGGAAAGTGCTCTCTGCCCTGGTCATGTGTGTAGAAAAGCAGAATACATTTAGATTCTACTGTTCACTTGCTTTGAGAACAAGCCTACACACTGCAATTTTTCTGACCTTTATGTCGTCTGAAGACATTGATCTCAAAATCAGAGTGAACTTGAGAGCTTCAGTGTGATCTGCAGCTACTAAACTTTTCTTATTTGTCTTGCTTCATTGCAGGACTAATGCAAATCAAGTCTAAACTTAACTCTTATCTAGTCTAGAAGGGTCTCCCCTTCTCCAGTTTCCCATCAGAGACTTGAGCTGTTGCTTGTACAAGAGAACTTTGGTTTTTTTCACCTATTAATTTCTCAGCTTTACTAATCATTTGAAGTTTGTCTTTTTACTAATTCCTCAATCTTCAATGAGAATTTTAGTGTATCTAGATCTGCCTCACAGCATGCGTAACAGGACTCATGAAAAACTATTCAAATGGGAAGCATAAAGTAAATAATTTCTTAACTTATGGTAATACTATAAGGAAAGAGAACTTGCAGTGCTAGTGTGTGTGGGAAGCAAAATTAAACTACATGCTGAGGCCATAAAAAGCAGTAAGGACTCAGTATTGTTCTTTTTCAATTTATATAGTTCTTTTATTCGAATGTTTTAAGGTGCTCTTAGGCAGAAGATTGGACTACAGCAAAGTATTTCAGAAGAAACAAATGACTTTGTTTTCTAGCCTCTTTCCTTTACAAAGATTCTAAAATGTGCTCCTGAAATGACATTTCTGAGTTATTTCTGAGTTACCATTTTGTACTATTCAAAATTTTATTATTATGATTTTGCCTAGGAGACAAAAAAGCATAAACGTGGAATTCACTAGTCGTTTTCTGCGCCCTGCTGAAGCAGTGTTGCTTCTGATCTCAAAGAGTGTGGGCGGAATACACGGTGTCACACTGACATTCTCTCTGAAATCTGAAGTCAAGCATATTGAGCCTGCTGTAAGTTTGTGTGTGTATGATTAATATTGTCACAAAAATATTGTTCATTTGTATCAAACAAAAGTGAACCGAGGTAAGAAGAAAAATACAAGTTACGCTTAGCCTTTGACCTATGAATTTTCAGGTTTCTAGTGTTAGCCTATGTACATGCAGAGGAAAGCCTAGAGGAATAGCTGAGATTCCGAGGGATATAAATCACACTCAGATCCCGAGTAAATTTAAAAATTTTGAGCTCACTGCTCTGAAAACAAATCTGGAGCATATGAATACTTCTAGAAATTCCATGTGTGGAGGAGGTGATATCCTTTAGCCTAGTGCTTTCAGTTGTCGATGTAGATGGACAATAGATGCTGCTAGATTTACTTGTGCTTTTTAACTTTAGGCAGTCTGTAGATTTAAGATATATCTCAAAAATATTCAGAGCAGAGGTAAGCAGGTGTTCCAGCATTTGTAATTAAACATTCATTGAGCAGATCGGGATAGATTCTTTTTTGAACTCAGATGTTGTTTATGTGATTTTTTTTTTTCTTATTCAGATGACTCCCTTCATACCATAGCAATAAACACTCATGCTAGAAAGGAAGGTTGCAGTAAGAGATAAAAATAGAGGACATGTAAAGATAAGAAGGAAAAAAGATGATAGATTGATTCTTGGCCTTCTGCTATTATTTGGAAGAACATTTAAAATGTGGTGAAAATTAATTCATGTTTAAAAAGAAATAGACTTTAACTGTTCTTTTCTGGCAACAAAGCCTAGCATGAAAATTATGTTAATTTTGTAGTCACCATTGGTCAAACACATGGTCCTAGTCATCTTTGTAATATTCTCCTGTTTGTTTATATCTTAGTTTGTCTTAGTAGTTTTGCAACTTTTTCATATGGATATGAATTTTTGTTCTCTTTTAGGATGTATTAAAATGCAAATCCCCATGTTACGAGCTGAAGAAAGTTATCCTAAATGTTGCTAATCCCTTCGGAACCGATGGCATATTCAGGTAGACAATGCTGTTAAAGGCAAATCTTTAATGATCTTGCTGATTTATCAATTCTTTTCCATAATTTTCTTCTTCTCCTTAAAAATGTAAAACCTTGAGGTTAAATTATAGGGATTTACATTCTCAAAATTGCTGCAAGCACTAGGAAGTGGAAGCTATCATAATGAGTAAAGAAGATAAATAAGCCTTAATTGAAATCCATCTCGGTGTAAGCAATAAAGCTAGAGCTTTAATCGAATGTAGTTCATGAACCTTGCTTGTATTTTTCTGTTTGGCTGAGGTCCAGCAGAATTCTGAAGAGAAACAAACAATGTTAATTAATAGTTGGCTATTTTTTCTCCAATCTGCTTCATCCTGCTGTTTAAATTATTAAGCATGCAAAAGAAAAAAACATGCTTTTGCCTCGGGGCTCTCATCACTATTAGTTAATCTAATTTTTCGTTCGTATGCATCATAGATGTAACAACTGCAGAGTTATAAACTTTGCTTTCCTTAATAGAAAGAAATAGAGTGCTGTGTCCCTTTAAAATCTATTTATGTCATCTGACTCCCTATTTTGTCTCTAGTCTATAGAGCTAAGCTTTGGTTCATGTCATTCCTTTTTTATGAGAACCACATTCCATAACATGTTATTCCATAACATTTTTAGCTTGTTTTACTGATCTGTTTAATGTATGTTTTGCATAGGCTGCAAATTAAATTTCTCTTTCCTCTCACAGAATAGGTTTGGTATAGACCTGTTTTGTAACAGGGCTATTTTCACTGCTCCAGCAATGTGCTCTGGCTTAAGCCTTGTACCTGGGAATCATATGAGTTTACTTAGCTTCTGTCCTTTTTTAAAGTCCTTGAGGTGGTCACTGAGGCTGCCTGTAATCAGGATTGTGGAGAGCTCTCTTGGAAAGAATAGACAAAAGGCGATGAAGTAATTTAATAACTTGACAACTACTTGAACTAATTATCAATTTGGGCAACATTTGAACCAGTAATCTGAAATAAGAGATTCTTTGTATGATGCTTCCATTGTTTTGAACCATTTAGTGCTCCATCAGGGGGTGCAATTCTTGGATGCAAATTACACTAGGAAATGCACTTGTGATACCAAGGAAGTAGCTGTTTTACAGAAAACTGGGCTGAAGATCTTAAAACGAGGTGTATAATGTGGTCCAATTTAAAAGAAGGACAAATTAAAAATACGATCCCCTCTTTAAACTCATGTAAAATATATAGCAAATGTCAGATATCTCCAAAAGCTGTAAATTCTGCACCCTAAACTAATCCTTGCCTAGCATTTGGTGTTTGTTAGGTGTTACCCATTCTATCAACTAAAGAATGTTTTCTGGTTTTTACAGTTCCTAGCTTTTAATACTTATGTATTGATATATATTTAAAAGATTACTGAATGTTTGTACTTCATGAAGAAAAATTAGTTGAATACTTTTAAGCTTATCCATTACATTTCTTTACAAACTACTGCAGCTATTTCTCTCCCAATAATAGAGAAGTATTTCTATAATATAAGATAGTATAATAAGTAAATGGCAGATTCAGTGCTTGGGCAGAGAATCAGCTAATACTGATGTAGATTATCAGAGCTCTATTGAAAGTTAGAGTTCAGATCTACAGCTAGTTGAAACTGACTTCTGCATTTTTACTATGTACTCCATAATCTTCCTGTTATTACTGTTGTCCAAGAGTGAAGAGAAAATGCAGAAGTGTAGTTTAAAATGAATGAGCTAAGTGTGCTGGTGCCATGTAACAGAGATTCTACAGTGATATCAAGAATTAATTCTTGACTCATGACTAGCCTAGGTCAATGGATTATCCAATACCTAGAACAGAAAAAGTATATCCGGAATGGAATGTACCTAAGGTCAGAATGTTCTAGGTAAAACTATAATTAGAATAAACCGAGTATTATCTTTATTCTGCAAGTTAAAAATGGGATGATTATGTGTACTTGCCGTACTCCAGGGTCATTTTGCTGGAATCCACAAGTTACTTAGTGCAGCCAGAGGAAGTGTATCAAGCCAGGCAAGTAAAGGAAGAGCAAACATTCAGGTAAGTTCTAAATGGCAATTGCTGATTTTAATATATTGAATTATACTCTCTATATATACACACACTATATATATATTCTACTTGTGTATAGTTGAGTGCATACCTGTTGTAAATAATTACAGGTTAGGGTATGGAAATATTGTATAATTATGTAACATTTTAAAGACACTTTACAGATAAACAGTAGAAAAAAGATCAATGTGGTGTAAAAGATAAAAATGCGTGTAATGTGCTGTTTGGAAGAAATGTTAGAGAAACTGGGATCAAAATATGAACTATTGATGCTGGGGTGGGAGCAACTGTGGTGACTTAGGTTACCAAAATGCTGAAAACCAGTTCGAGATCACTGCAATAAGATTAGTTCTGGTTTTTGGAACGAAGAAGGTAGAGATATTTGAAGGTGCAACAGTAAGGTCAGGCTTTTATTTATCAGTAGGAAGTTTATAGAATTCTAATGGTGCTGAAGCGTAAAATGTTACAGGTTTTGTAAGTTACTGGAGATGGAAGAACAGAATAAAGGGTTATTAGTGCAGATTTATTGATACAATTAATATAATTTTGTGTCTAGTCATTATTAGTCTGACCATGGACAGATTTTCTAGCAGCAGAAATCTGGAAGGAGAGTTCAAAGTAAGTGTGGTAAGGATAATAAAATGGCAAAGAAGAAAAACAGAGAGGAATTGCAATGTGAATCAAGGAGAAGTATAAAGAAAAATCCATGCTTAAGACTTACATTGTGAAAGAAGTTGTTTCTTCCTTCACCGTCTTTAATTGTTAGACAGTGAAATAATGATGAACTTCTCGGGCATTTCCAGCCAAGATCCACAGTTTACTTTCTCTTTAATTGTACAAATATGATTTATTATCTGGACAAAGAAGGGAAAAGAGGAATATTTAATTGCAATCACAATACATTACATTAAAAATAATATTCCCCACAGTTAAAATTTGCAAATTTAGATGGTGAAATACTGATGACTCTGAGGCCAGAAAACTGTTGTTACACTGAACAATGAGCAACAACAGAAATAAAACCATTAACATTTTAACTGGAAAACCTGAAATGAGATATCATTTCAACAGCGATGTATTTCAGGAAATGAAGGCAATTAAAGGTGTGAATGTCCTTTAGGATTTGGTAGTGTCACCCCCGGACAAATGCAGACTTCTGTTGCAGTCAGTGGAGCTCTGCACAGGAGTTGAGTTTCTTGTATTTCTCCATGTTTAGGCAAGGAAACAAAAACCGGGATTTGTTAGCTTTATTTGACATTTGTTGAACTGATAGGGAGGAATTTTTATTGCACTCCTTGAGTCACATTTGTGCTTAAGTATAAAGATTTAATTAACAAATGCATTGGGCAGAAACCTCCTGCCGTAAGTGGTTCTGCAAGGATTCTGCAACGATGTGACACGAGCCACCTCCCTGTATGCACTTACACCAACACCAATCCTGTGAGCCTCAGCATCAGGCTCCTGAACTGTGTGTCTCGTTTGTTCCCCAGCACCAAATCTGTTTACCAAAAGTGGCTGGTGAGCACCTGCATTCCACAATCCATTGCTACAACACAATGCTGCATCATTTTTTATCTCTTCATCAAGGGAGACTTGACCACCTTAGAGGGAGTTCTTCTGTCTTTGACATTCCTGC
>NW_010430608.1:70719-94926 GCF_000710305.1 Buceros rhinoceros silvestris
TCCACCCCGCTGGCCCAGTGGCCCATACCATCCATGGCAGATTATTCCTTTGTCCTGAATCATCATTGCTGAGCAGTTAAAATCTGAATTTCCCTTTCACTGGACAGAGTTCCTTTCCAGATTGTATTGGAAACAATTTAAATTTAGAGTAGAGTTTAAACCGTGAATTCTGACTCTGGCGTAATGACTAGTGGTATATCCAAGGTTTCTGGTAAGCCAAAGCCATAGGCAAAATTTCCAAAATAGTTCTCATTTTTTTCCTATATGACCTGCTGGTATATTTTCTAATTAAGCTAATAAACATAAAATATTTGCCTCAAAGTGTGCATCACACACACACACAATCTAGTATAATATAATATACAAGTACATAGCCTAGGACTGCAATTAATGTTTCAAAAATTCTAACTTTAAATGTCTTATTTTTATTGTTTCTAAATGTTAATTTTGTGTTAAGGTACTTTGACCTCTAGGAAGGCAGATAAAAGTGAATAGATTCAGTTAGCTCTCAGGATGGTACCGGGGTAAGGTAACTGAGTTAACATGAATAAAGCAGATTGCTTATCTCTTGTTTTAAAAGAGGAGATTGTTGAGGTAGAAAGAAGGTAGAGAGAGCTAGAGAAAACATTTGGGACTTAAAAAAAAGTTCAGGCAGGAGGAGATCTAGTCTCTGAAGTGTGTTCCGATAGGGGGTGAAGGAAGACCGTTATTTTGCAAATCAGTTTCTGTAAGAAGCAGCAGTCTAAAGGTATGTCTACAAGGTCTACAAATGTAAACCCTAGAGAGAGAACAATGTACCTATCTGAGCTGAATTTTTTTTTGCAGATGTTTAGATGTATTTCTATAGAGTAGTTTTGGGGGGAAAATTGGAAAGTCGTGAATGGAAGACAAACAGGAGCATCAGAGGAATGCAAAGCCTTGTAACTTCACGATGTACCAGCAAACAATTCTTTGCCTCTCGCCTTAGGTTATTGAAATGAAAAAGCAAAGAATTGAGACTGAAGTCCCCCAAAAGTGTTATTAGGCAGGAGTACTTCTGGCTAGCAGAATGTAGTTATTTTTTTTTTAACATGGAATTTAGCTTATATGGGTATTGCAGAGATATTATACGGGTTAGCTGAAGGGAGCATATTCTGTCTCTGCTGTAAATACAACTACTAACCGAGTGGAAGTTGTGATATTTAACATTATTGGTAGGTAGATGGTTCCAAAATGTGTCTGTGTGTGTGTGTGTTTTGGGTTTTTGGTTTTTTTTTTCTTTCTTGAAAGCATTTGCTTTTCCAGAATTTATTCATAAAAAGGTGCTTTTCCAGTATTTGTTAATTAAAAAGGGGAATGAGGCTATTTCTTAGTAACAGAAATGTTCAGCTTTAGAGTATCCCTTTAATTTTTATTTTTTCCTTTTAGTTCTGAAAATAACATACTAAATTTTAAATATGGTACAATGGCTGAAGATCCAAATGAAGAGAAAAACTTAAATTGCAGTAAGTATCTCTATACAACACATCTCATGTCACCACAGCAGAAAAGAGATTATTTACGTAAGCAAGGTTTTGATATCTAAAGTATGTTCAATAATTATTGCTTGTAGGTATGCTCAGTAACTATTATTTGAAGAAAGTTCATCTTTTGATGTATTTAAAATTATTTCTAAGGTTGCACTACAGAACTAATGATTTTACCATTAAAGAAAAGAAATCTTTTTTTCCTATTTTAAGGGTCCGTGGGCTGACTTTATGGGAGTCTGATGTGGAGGCTTTGCAGTTTACCTAATTTATTTTTTAAATTACTCATCAACAAGGATTGTGCATTTCTTGCTCGTATTTCCTATGAAATATCAGTCAACAGTTCTGTTAAAACATATTGAATCTAGAGCTACGGCCTGTTCTGAGATTGTTGAAACTTAGGCAAAATTTGTAGGATGACCTTATGAAATTAGTTTTGTCCTCTTGGAAAGTATTGTTGTGTTTCTGTGAGGTCATGTGGAAAACAGAGCTGGAATCTGAATAAAACATAGTCCATCTAGATATATTGATTGTCTCGTGTTGTGTTCTGAGATGTGATTAACAGCCATCTCATACACAGTTCATAAAAATAAAAAGTATGTACCTTCATATCCATTCAGTGATGGAGTGCAACTATTGTACCGATTCGTGAACAGCTTACCAAAGGTTTTAATGGTTTCAATCAGGCTGGCACTACAGAGACATCTTTCATGGCATTTCAGGCCTTTGGAAGCAAAATTATGTTTTTGTTTCTTGTAGGAGTGCATTTCTGTTTGAGAATAATTCCCCTTCATTCTCTCAATAACATGAGGAACAAAACCTAATCAAGTCTTCCATATGTGGAAGAGAGAACAGTACTGACCTGACAGAACATGTACTATTAAGTGTTAAGATTCCTAAGTGGAGAGCGATAGGAATTAGGAATATTTTTTTTCCCTTTTGCAGCAGCCATCGTAAAAAGGGGGGAAAAAACCCCCACCCCTCCCCCCCACCCCCAAATCTTAATTATGTATTAAATGTTACTTCTTTGGCAATTAATTTCACAGAATCCAGAAAGCAAGTGAGGAGGGAGGGCTCTCAAAGACTAATTCAGACTGGTCCACAGTTTGACGTACTTTGAATAAGGAGCACTTGAACAGCAGATGAGTTTAGAAATTAGTGCCTCCTTTAGTCAAATGTCAGTTGCTGTCAGCGCTGCTTTACTCTATTTTATGGAAGGGTAGAAATGGGACTTCAGTCTGGTTGGTGTTTTTTGGTGTTCTTTTTTGGTTTATGTAGGCTTTAGAAACATCAAATTCATATAAAATTTAGCTGTTGATTAAAACATTGATATTGGGAAATTTGTATTTTCGTTGTTTGGAAAACCATTTGGACTATGGAGAGAAAAGGTGGGTGGTGGCTGCCTTTCTTCATCCTGGTTCTTGGTGGTGTTGAAGGGTGAGTCAGATCTACTTCATTGGCCAGAGTTTGGTATAGGTTTTGTATGTCATCTTCACTCATTTCTGTTGCATTCACTTTCACTTCTATTCTTAAGTCTACTGAATTTCCTAGAAAGCTAATCAGCCAAGCGTGAATGAAAGTCTGATTCTAACATAGTCTGCATTATCAAAATATGCTTAGCCGATGGAAAACACTCGATGAGAAAGTAGTCAGATTCTGCCAGATTCAACCCTAAGATTCTTAGTGTCTTACGAAGAAAGTACTTTCTCAGCATAATGCTTTTGTGAAAGCACTGTAAACAAATCAAGCTTGCCAGTATTTAGTTTTTGTCCATTCTGGAAGAACTCAGACTATAACATAGGGTACTGCTACTGAGAACAAGATTATTTAAATAGTAGTACGCTGTACTCATCTTTCTTGCAGGAGTAGCCATTTGCTTGTAGGCTGTACACCCTTCAAGAGTTTTTGGTGGTGATAACTGTCTTCCCTGGTTTAATACAGTTAGCAAAATGTATTTAAATAATACAGCACGCAATCTTGCAGCACATTTACCCAAGTGTAGTCATACATACTGAGCAATGATTACAAGTGTGCCCTAAATACTGATTACTGCAGGAGACTGTATACAGTCTTCTCGATTTACACTCAGGCAGCTACACTATTTTGCAACCCATGCTGTTGTAACTAAACAACCATTTAAACTCCTTTTAACAGCTGACCAATCCAGCCTCCTGCCTGAGTTCTTCAGTCCAATGGAAAAGTTGTTCTTGGAAGGGAGAAGTTCTGCAGGCTTAGATATTCACTTCCTGCCCTTTAATCTGGAAAAACGTTACTGCACTGTCGTTCTGGTTAATGAACTGGTAAGAATAGAAAGTATGTTCTGTGCGTGGTTTACATGTGATAGCCTAATTAATGAAGAATCAGGATATATTTGCCGGTTTGAATAGGGTACAAAATGGCTATGTGTATATTTTAAGGCAATGTTTTTGCACATGTATGCAATTATAAAGATGTGTATATGAAAAGCTTCCATTTTGTTCTGGTTAAAATACAATATTGCTATAATTCATGAAGGAAAATGTTGCTTAATAAGTTGGTCAGAGTTTTACATAAAATTGCAGGATTCAGCAAAGAAATGTAAACCAAAATTTTCTGCCCTTTTATCTCCCATAATTAGAATTATATGAAATGCTGCAAAATCATTACAAATAAAAGTAATACTGCAAGGAATGTTACTTTGGTGGCTTTTCTAGGCAATTCAGCTTCAAAACAAATATGGAATTTGAAATATTTGTCTTGGTGTGGGAACACCTTTGGATGAGACATGGGCAGGGAAAGAATAAAGTCTGTACTGTACTGTATGGCTCCCTGTGTTTATCACTGTATCTAAGATATGAATGTCAAAGTAGAACAGGAATAATTTTCCTTGCTCTCTCTCTTTTTTAATTTCTCTGCCAATCCAAATTCTATTCAGTCACTGTCTGAATAGAATGACAATGCAGGTAAAACTTTTGATTAAATTGTGCGTGAATACTGACTCCATTACCTTTCAGTTTCTCTTGACTCATGTAGCCTTTTGGGTTTTGACACATATATTCAGCAGACATTGATTTTATCCAGTTACAAAGGCCTGGTTTTGACCAGCTCTCAGACCTGTCCTTTCAGCTTACCTGAGTAGGTGGGATGCATTTAAAGTCTGCTGCACGTGCAAAATTTTTGATATGTAGCATCTCAGATTAGAAAAATCAAGTCCCATCCACATAATAGTATAATTTGTTAAAAAATGTGGTAAATCTCCTAGGGAAAAGAGAAATGTTGGCTTGCTTAAATATTTTGTATGTCTGCAATATTTCAATCACCATTTACCTCACTGGTGATGAGTGGGCTGAGAGCAGCCCTGTGGAGAAGGCTTCGGGGGTGTTGGTGGATAAAAAACGGAATATGAGGCAGCAATGTGCACTCGTAGCCCAGAAAGCCAATCGCATCCTGGGCTGCAGCAAAAGAAGTGTGGCCAGCAGGTTGAGGGCGGTGATTCTCCCTCTCTACTCCACTTTGATGAGACCCCACCTGGAGTGCTGTGTTTAGCTCTGGGGACCCAGCATGAGATAGACGTGGATCTGTACCTCTTCTTTGAGGACAGGCTGAGAGAGTTGGGGTTGCTCAGCCTGGAAAAGAGAAGCCTCGCGAGAGATCTTATAGTGGCCTTCCAGTACGTAAAGGGGACCTGCAGGGAAGACAGGGAGGGATTTTTTAGAAGGGTGTATAGTGATAGGATGAGGACTAGCAATTTCAAACTGAAGATTTAGATTAGATGTTCAGAACAAATTATTTACCATGAGAGTAGTGAGACGCTGGAGCAGGTTGCCCAAAGAAGTTGTGGATGTCCCTTTCCTGGAAGCGTTGAAGGCCGGGTTGGATGAGCCCTTGAGCAACCTGATCTAGTGGAAGATGTCTCTGCCCACAGCAGAGGGGTTGGAACTAGATGATCTTTAAGGTCCATTCCAGCCCAAACCATCCTATGATTCTAACTGAAAACCAAGTGTAGCTACCATGCTGTAGGACAATCAAATCGCTTCATACAATAACGAGACTTGTTTTATTCACATATAGACTTGTGCTGTATATAATGTAATAAATAATTTAATTTAGCATTTCTGTAATTCCTCCCTTTCCTCCCTTTCCTTCCTTTCCTTCCTTTTTTTGACAAATGAACAGAATAGTAATCAGAATAAGATTGCTTCTTCATTACGATCAGTGAAGAAGGTATTGAGATTCAAATCACTAACTGAAATTGAATCCGACTACGAATCCTACCTGTCATTGCATGAGCGAGATATCTATAAGACAAGTAAATCCACTGAGTGAGGTTTGTTTGGCCTAGTCAAACAAGTTGTTTAAATTGTTTTGAAATAATTTGTATGTTTCTAAGGTTTGAAAAGAAAGCAGAAGTTGTTTATAACATTCCTCATGGATTTGTTTCAACATTTCTTTGTTTTTTAGGAAAAAATTGAAACCGTCATTCTTCACATTTTTAGCATAGATCTTTCCAGACAGGAAATTATATGTTTGTTAACATACGTGGGTTGCTTTTTCTCTCTGTGAAATGTGAACAGCTCATGATTTCAGTGACAATAATTTACTAAGTCATAGTTTGAGTGTCAATCCAAATAACTTTCACAAATAAATGTCTAATATAAAATTAAATTAGAGAATTATTACTTTAATAATTACTTTTGTGGAGAACTGCAAATTCCTAGTGGAATTCTTTTAAAGTATCAGTTAGCAATGAGATTAGTAATGGTAGTTCAACAGTATTTTATTAGCTATTTCTATTAAAAATAAACCCTGCAAAAGTTTGCTGCTATCCTGTTTGCAGCTGATGGAAAATGGAAATATAAAGCATTTAAACTATGCGGTTACTAGCTAAATTCTCAAAATACAGTAAAATACCAATTCTGTTCCAAAGCATCATAAAAATCTCAGGAGAAAGAAACCAGGATTTGCATGCTATGGAGATCAAATTCTTCAAAGCAAATAGGGAAATGCGGAAGCTTGTTCCTACCTAAGAGTATATTGATGTCAGTGATGACAAGAAAAGTAATTGATAGTAGAATGGCATCCTAGCAACCATCACCTTCATTAAATTAGTTGTATACGCTGTGAGCTCGTTAGCAGTCCTTACGGAGCCGAATCACTGTCAAACAGGAATAATTCCTGTTAAAATATGTTCCCAAGAGTAGCTATTAGTTTGCGTGTGGGAAACCAGTTTTGCTGTAGGTTTCTTTAATCCTTCTCAGGGAATATTTGTCTGAACTCTTGAATCAAGGAAGGGGAGAAAATGCCATCAAAGTTGATTAGCTTTCTTTCTGCTGGGTCAGAGACATAATTGCAATTGTTTTCAACCTTAACATAAATACATGACAAAACTACGAATAAAGGTAAAATAAAGAGCAGGCTTGTCTGATATTATTGATCAGCAGTAAAGGGAAAACATTGCAGCAGTTGGCAGAGGGGCTAAATTATATAAATAAATAATTGCCTTCATATCTAGAATAAAGAATAAAAGAATATGCATTTTAAGGGCAAATTTTTAAAGAATGCAGTTTATGGAAATAGAGATGAACTTCTGCGCAAATTATGTCAGTTTTTGCAGCACTGTTTGATCCTTTACCTTGCAATCAATAGAAGCCAAAGTTGCCCAAAAAAAAGTTTGTGGTAAAACCAAAAGAAGCTATTAAAGCAATAGGAATATATCAGTTAAATCTCCTCTTCAATCAGGTAGATATACGGTACCTAATTCATGTATCTTTCAGTTTTGGGATGTTTTGATTGCGGCCTTTATAATTTGGAATGCTCTTGGTGAGTTTTCTTTTTTTAAAAAAATACTTCTTTCTTTCATTTGCACCTTTTTTGTTTCATCTATAATTCAGTGTTATTTCTCTGCTAATTAATTTATCCTTTTCTCTATGACAAATTACTATCTTTCTTTGTTCTAGGTCATGTTTATATTTACTTTCAAGCTTCTATAGGTTTTCTATTATTTTTGATGAAGATTTGTTAACTTTATTTCTTAGTGGAGAATTTGTACATGGGTCAAGATGTCTTCACTCAGTTAAATTATATGAGGTGTTGGAAAGGATTCAACTCATTGAAATTTCTTGACTTTTCAGATTTAATATTCTTAAATAAAGGTTCTTTATTATCATAGCAGGGTTTGAAATGATAATTTTATTTTATTTAAACATAGTTTTAAAATAATGGGTCTCCTGAATATGTGAATTGTTTCACAAATTAGATCTTAAGTGTTAAGTGATCTGTAGTTTTAGTTTTCCTATTTTGCCTTCTGTTCTGCATGAGTTGCTTTCTGAGTTGTGTGGATGTGTATGTTCTTGTGTTTCAGATTGGTGAATTCCTATACCTGATAGAGGGAACAGGTGATATACCTTTGCCTTCGGCATTGCTTCCAATGGCTGGTCCAAATGTTTTGCATGTTAGCAGTACCTTAGAAGGTAAAGCGAGTAGAAGGGAGAAGAGTAAAACAGAGGAAATAATTCTCTTTTGCAAATATTCTTTAGTTCCCATGCGTTTTTGTTAAAATTAGTTAAATACATCTGGTAAAAACAGTTGTCTATAGTGAAGTGTAAGAAAGGTGTTACAATGGAAGATCAGATATTTCTTCTGATGTTGACCAGTCAATCCATTCTCTTCAGAGGAGCAGCTGGATGTTAGCTGTCTTCTTCAACATTCTTGTAATTTTTTCAATATATTGTGCATATTTTTTTTCATAATTTATCGTCTACTTCAGAATATAGGTTGCAGCCAGATGAACCAGGACAAGTCATCCTTACCTAGAATTTTCTAGTTTTAAAACATGAGTTTTGTATGCAGTGTTGTGATTTAAGAGGCAATCCAGTAATTCTGTCTTCAAAGAGCCAGTGATAAACTGCTGTCAGTCTGTTTCGGAAACAGTGCAGCTGTTATTTGTAATAATTGCTGGTGGCTTCTTTTAGAGGGGATCCAACATTATCTGTTAAAAGCGTGGCTGCATTATGTAGATAGCAGAAAGACTTTTCTAAACTTTCATTACCATCGTGATAGTAAAGTCTGGGATTTTTTATTAACCATCAGAAGCAAATTCTGGTTTGGATTTCAGTCTGTGTTTATGATTAAATGATTAAAAGCAAAGTATTACTGGAGTAAGTAGTATATACTAGAGTAATAGCGTGTAACTAAGTATTAAAGATTTTTTTTATTCAGGCTTTTCTTTGGAGATAGAGATTTTAAATACTCTATGCAATTACACTAGCAGCTGACAAATGTGGGGGTTTTGTTTGTTTTTCTTACTTAACAGGTCCAAGTGCAGTAGAGCCAGTGTTATATTTGAAATGTGGTCTTGCTCAGATTCTTGAAGAAAATCTGAAGATTCCTTTGATCAATGAATCAAGAGAGAGGGCTCTGGCCATTGCTGCACAACAACAGATGTCAATGACTGAGTATGAAAGAAGAAGGATCACAGGGACTCTGCAGAGCAGTAGTGTTCGAGTTGCCACTGCATTGTTGGGGCTGTCCAGAGTAGAGGTGAGAAGCACAGTAATCTGCTACTGCAGTTATTTAGTTCTTGATTTGGAGGACTGAATTTTTCAAGTTTCAGGAAAGTTCAGGGGTTTTTACTCATTCTGTAATCTGACAGTTGCTAATCCCAGTTCCCAGCAGACACTGCAATATTTTCACTTATTCAGCCTGAAGCTGCTTTCTCACTTCAAGTTATTAAGAAATGCTTCCTTTAAGAAATCTTGGCTGCAGTTAAAGGGCATTAAAATTTACTTCAGTTGGCTTCCAGGAAATATCCATTGATTCAAAAAGCTTTCATACTCTGTATAATAGATATCTGTAATAGTATCTTCATTATGTACATTGTTGTAAGAAATGAAAATTCTTAAACAGTTTATTTTATTTTATATTTTATTTAGTTTCATTTTTCTTGTGCTTAATAGACATTGAGAATAAATCAAGGAGCAGGAAAGTTTTTTTTTTTGTTTTACAATGAATACAAAATACTTTTGGAAAACCACAAATCTTCCTTATAAGCTGTAGCCTTCTACTTATATACAATTACAAGCTAGAGATGTTTTTCCAAGATTTCAACATGTAGAAACAAAAAAATCCTCCCAAGGTAGCCCATTAAACAATCAGTTGTGAATAAATTTGTCATAGTAATGTTGCCAAATCAGTAAGCTTTTTTCTGATGTAGAATTCAAGTGTAACCTTCCATGGATGATAGCCACACTCTGGGTTTTAATCGTCCTTGTGAGCCTGATGTTACGTGGCCTCAGACAGATTGGTTGGCAGCTGTGTGGTTCCGGTTTCCCAGTTAGACTGCTCCCTGAGTATGATTTCCAGTGCTACACGATTCCCGTTACTAAGAGGAAGAGAATTTTCCCTAGGGTCTTGATGTTGCTAAATTTATGCCTTTTGTTTACAGGTAAGTTTAAGTATCATAAAACAAATTAAATAAGGAAAACTAACATGTTACATGTTTGTAGTGGGAAAAGAATTATAATAATAATAATTATAATTTTTCTAGTACAAATGGAATATTTCTGTATTTGTCTCCTTTGTAAATTTGCTTCAAGATAATTCATAATAATAATTAATTCAAAGACTTGTCTATAAAAAAGATACAGCTAGTTTCTGGTTTTAAATTTGTTCAATTTACAGTTAATCTTGAACATTGCAGTTATACTGTGTTATTGGATTGAAAATGGCTTTTTTGAGCAAGCAGAGTATTAAACCGTTGCATTATTTCTGTAATGCTATCTTAAGGCAGTCAAATTTAGTGCATTTTGAGCTTTGAGCTCACCTTTATGTACTGTGCTGGTCCTTCACTAATATGTTTTGTGCTGTTAATGAGCGATGTTTCTTACCAAGAGGAAGAGCTTATTTGTCCCTGAAATGAATTCTAACTGCTTTGATTTCTAAGATGCGTTGTCTAAATTATAGTATCAAAGTTAGCTCAGCTAACTACATAGTTATCCCTAGTGAAATATCAAAATAGTTTTTCCTTTTAATGCTTTTTATTATTCAGAAACCTTATGAAGTAAAAGAAGAAATGTTTGTCTACATCCAAATTTGTTTCTCTTTTCATGTTTTTTTCTCCCCTTCCTTGAATACCTAAAAAAATCTTGTGGAATGGTTCCTGGGTAAGAGGTGGACTTCCTGTAAATCTCAAAATGCATTTTGCTTAAATAAATGTTGCAGATGCATGATGTCTAAAAAAATTATAGAAGGTAGTTTTTTTTAGAAGGATGTCTCCACAATTTCTATATAACTTGCCTAATTACCAATTCAGTTTTAGAATTACACTCTCACGTCTGTGTAATTTTACATTTCTTATCCTGAAATTATTATGAGATGATTGTTCATATATATACATTATTCCTTCACTTGCAGAGACGTGCACTTCTGAAACCTGGCAAATTCCCCCCAGAGCTGAAGTATGTGGACTACAGTGTAGAAGTGAGCATGCCAGAATTCTTTGAGGTTCCTGAGAAGTTGTCTATTCCAGTGTTGGCATCAAGCAGAGTTGATTTGAAAGTTCCATCAGCAAAAGTCTTCTCATCTCAGAAAAAAGGTACGAATAGTCTTAAATATAATGAATTTGATGAATTTCAGAAAATTATCATTCTCTCCATTCTAGTATTGAACAAATCATCAGTCTTGGCTTTGTCATCACTATCCAAGTTCTATCTTACTAGCTCAAAACAGTGCCTTCCACTTGCCCTTGGTTTCCTCAAAGGCGCACAACTACAGGAGACTTGCTCTAAAAGAGAAATTTGTTTGACTTTTTTAATCTGACAGATTTTTTGCTCGTTTATTACTTTCACTTCTCATTCAGCACTGGCCTGTGCTCAAATCGTGCCAGTTATACCGTGTATCTTTTTATGTTTGCCTCTCCTCAGTCTGCCAGAGGGGCGTGTCAACTAACTGCATGTTTTCTCCCTGTCCCTCATTAGTGAAAAGTTGTGCATTAGCCTTCAGAGTGGCCTGGTCAGCTTTAGTCAGTCTCTGTTTCCTCTAATTCTTCCAGTATCTTAAATTTCATGCTGAAATCTTAATAGCTTGCTTTCTTGCTTGGCTTTCATTTTGATCCCTCCTTTGCTAATTGTTTTTTTTTTCATGCTTTATTTAAACCTATAAAGCAGTCAAGGTTGCATTTCTTAAGAAAAACTTGAGAGGCTGAGGGAATTGGAGTTGTTTAGCCTGAAGAAAAGGAAGCTCAGGGGAGACCTCCTCGTGCTCTACAACTACCTGAAAGGAGGTTGTAGTGAGGTGGGTGTCGGTGCGTTCTCTCAAGTAACAAGCAATAGGACAAGAGGAAATGACCTCAAGTTGCGTCAGAGGAGGTTTAGATTGGACATAAGGAAAGATTTCTATACAGAAAGGATTGTGAAGCATTGAAACCGGCTGCGGTGGGAAGTGGTTGAGTCACCATCCCTGGAGGTGTTTAAAAGACATGTGGATATGGTGCTTAAGGACATGGTTGAGTGGTGGACTTGGCAGTGCAGGGTGAACAGTTGAACTTGATGATCTTAAAGGTCTTTTCCAACCTAAATGATACTGTGATAAAATTTGTGTTTGTATTTACCTGCTAGGGTACCTGTGCGTGGTTATATCACAGCTAATGTAATGTGCCACAGATCTCTCGTAACAAGAAAAATAATTTTTGCTTTTGCCACTTAAAATGTAAGTAGCAGTTGTCTTAGCAAGTTTAGGAAAGTCTTGAATTATAGTCAGTCCATCTACAGGTTTGATTCCTTACTTCTTGATCAACAGAGTGCTGCGTGTTTCTGCAGTTCACTTCCCCAAGTGAAATTGGAATCAATCACGTGCTTTCATGGAGAATATTTGTTTTCATGCTTGATGTATCCCTTGTGTTTTTTGTTTCTCTTCTGGAATAAAAATAAGGAATTTGTTGATTATTTCTGACAAGTCTTTTAGTAATTACGATTTCCATTTAGTGCAAGAAAGTAAAACTCATGCAGAAATATTTTGGAACTTCAAGTACACTTTATTTTCTTTCTTCAAATACGTGTTGTGAACATCTACTTTCTCTTGAAATGCAAGTGTTTAAAAAGTGGAATTTAAATTTAAAGTAAACATTTTGTTTCAACATCCTAAAATAATTCTTGTAGATAGAGAAAGTTAGGGACCGTACTAATGAACTCAGGAATGGAAAGGACAGTTTCATTCCTTGCTTAACTGACAAACTCAGGTCATTTGTGTGGAGGATAGCCCATGGGGATAATAACTTAGTGACAAAATAGAAAAAGAAGTAATAATTCAAAAATTACCAGACCATTAATCTTGTCTTTAAAAAGAGAACAAACTAATTTATTTTGGGGAGGGTTAAACCTGAGATGCAATTTATAATCTTTTTGATAGCCTAGTAATGTTGAAATATTAGTAATGCCATTCTGTATGATTTTTCTCCTGAACCTGAGCTATTTTTGTGAAAAAACTGAAGTTGTGATGACATAAGGCAGCAAGAAAGCTTCAATTTCATTTTCAGAGGGGTGAGAACTGCATGCATGAGGAGCACCATTTGTGGAATAGAATGAGCAGCATTGCAAAGGAAGATTGATTGCACTTTCAAAATTCAGTAGTTATCATTGAAGACATTAGAACAGCTTGAGTCTGGTTGTCATACACACTGTAAAATAAGCCAAATAAAGGAACAGGAAGGGAAATACCACAATAATTTGTCAGATGTTGCCCCTCATGGAGAATCAGTTTGTTTGGAGTTTTATCCATAAGGTTATGTTGTGTCCTTTTGTCTCTGACCTTCCTCATTATCTTTTCCAGCTTTAGGGGATGGTTTCTCACCTTGGAAAACAGCGAAAAGTAACAGTCTTTGTTACATATAAAACTGCACTGAAGTTTTTACGTTAGTCCTCATGTGGTTTTCCATGTTTCTGAGCGACTCTTGGGAGACTTGGACTGGGGAACTTTTTATTGCCAGTCACTGGAATTCCTCATATACCTTCCCTTCTTTGGAAAGTGTCCTACAAGGGCTAGTGGAGGGTTTAAAATACAGTGAAAGAATCTGACCCTTTCTGTAAGCAAGAGCAGAGAAGTCTTTGCAGCAGACTTGTTAGACCTGCCTGTGTCCAAAGATGGACAGTATTTGTGATCGCTGCTCCTTTACTGTACAGCACTGTGGAGAGTCTTTTTCCTGCAGTGGATTGGGCAAATGGGATTTCTCGTTATTCTGTTCCAACTTGGACAACCCTGGCATTTTCTGAAGCTCAGGCTTTCAATCCAAAATTGGGCACAGGCAAAGTCTAGTGATTAGCTCTTGTGAGAAGTAGTAAACTTTTACAGAATTCCAGTCATTGTTGGGGCTGTGTTTGGCTGTTACTAGCCAAATGCACTGTATTGTCTCTGATATGTCTCATGGTAACTGTTGACAAATGTATAGTAATTTATACTTTTTTCATATCTAGAGAAATTTTTATCCATTAAATTTTTGTACCTGATTTAATAGATTAAAATACTTCTCTCTGTGTGCTGCTAAAAACAATAGAAAATATTTAGATGCCTAAATATACCTTTTTCCTTTTTTTCCTTTTTTGTTTTTTGGGAAAATAAAGATTTGTCTGTGCTTATATGGTAATAATTTAAAAATTCTATTGTTTGTTTCAAATTGTTGAATCTGCGGCTGAGGATACTCTCCTACAGTATATTGGAACTCTCTCCAGATTCTGCTTGTAAATTCGATGTTTCTGAAAAGCTTTACAACATCATTGCAGTTTTTTTGCTTTTATTTTTAGACAGAAGTGATGCAGTTGAACTTCCTATAAAGTTCATTCCTCGGTATGCCGGTCGCTACCACTGTCAGATTCTTCTGAAGTCCTCCTGTGATGTTCGTGTCTATGAGATTGAGTGTGTAGTGAATACAGACCATGCCGAAGCAAAGCTTGAATTTCGAACTCCAGCTTACCAGGAAGTGGTGCATAATATTCCAGTTGTAAGTTCATTTTACTGCTAGAAGCTAATCTAAGATGCAAGATTTTTAAAAACTGGGCTCCGGATCAATACTGTTAAATAAAATGCACAAATGCATGTAAATCCTGACTTCAGTATTATTGCTCGAAGTCCCTATTGGACGTAAAACGAAGCTTGTTGGGAAAAATAGTTAATGACAGTTCTTCAAGAAAATTATCAGTTTGATGGGCTTATTTCTCATGTTTCACTTCTGTCCTGACAAATGTTAATCTGTTATTTAATAATGTTATCTCACTGAAAGTGTAAATAGGAGTTGTTTAATCTAGGAAATGTTTCTGAAAAAAAGGAGAGATGTTGAGGAGTAAAATAGAAGAACTAGATGACATACAATTTAACAAATGTGGCAAGCATAGGCAGTATATCATGTGTCGTATTATCACATCTATCTTGTATATCAAACCCTGGACACAGAAGAAGTAAGACCAGATCATGAACATGGAGTATGCCTCAGAAAATTATTGCTGAAGTTTTAGTGAACTTTTCCAATGTAAAGGAAGAAAAAAATATGAAAAAATTGTAAGAAAGAAACTTAAGCTCCAAGTGAAAAGGTTGAGAGATAAAAACGGTAAAATGTTTCCTGAGATTTGAACTGTGGATTGGTCTTTGTACTCAATGTCACCTTTTGATATTAGAGCCACTGAAGAATACTAGTGAGCTAATTTACAGAAAAAATATTCTGAGATTTTGTAGATAAAAGAGAGAAGACGGATTCAAACAGGGAGACTTAATGACCGGGGAAAGATCATGCTGCAGGTGCTCTGTGAAATACTGGATGTAGACAAGGGACTCGTTTATAAAGAAAGAAAAAAAATAAAGAAAATGAAAGGAAATCATATTACAGTGCTGTCTTTTCGTACACATAAGTTGTCAGATTTCACATATTATTTATTAAACATTGATTTATTGAATGTTATATTTTCTGAAAACCAGCTGTTATGTAACACAGAAAGGTAAGGGTTTCCCCCCCTTGTTTAGGCAGAGAGTTTCTAAACATATGGAAAAATTTCTACAGATGCAAAAGGGACAGAATTTTGGCAAGTGTTAAACAGCACCATAAAGACAATTGTGACTTTTTAGAATGATATTTAGAAATTCCATCTTGACCGATAGCTATATCTGATGAGCATTCCTTCTGGCAGTATTGCTGCTGATGGTATCAGTACCAGTACCTTCGGCTGCTGGGAATAAGGGATTTATTATTAGCTGGTTTGATTTTTATGAAACACTCTTTTATTCTCTCAAAGGTGCTCTGAGCTGGTGCTTTGGGACAATGAGTACTGTGTTCTGGTTTGATGATACCTGCAAGGAAAAGTTGAAATGCATGTTAAGAGCTTTAAGTGCGTAATCTCATTTACATATTCACTTTGATTTCAGACAAACGTGTCTGGCCGGGACTGGAAACTTGAAGCAATTTTGGAAGGACAGGGTTTTTATGGCCCTCCTCTAATAAATGTGGGTCTGGGTGAAACAGCTCTCTATCCTCTCATGTTCAAGCCTGTTGCTGAGTGCCTAACACTGGTAAGAGGGAAATTAGTTTAGATATTTGAAAAGGATACTTCTGCCAATAAAATTTACATCAGTGTCCAAATTATGGAAGTACTTCAACATTACTAATACTAAACATCTGCTTGAGAGTCAGAAATTGAAAGATTACCTACAAGTTGAAGTAAAAAATCAAAGGAACTAACTTTGCAAAGGTTAAGATTAGGAGCGATAGATTTCCCCACCACCCTTTGTTATCTATTCCTTTATTTGCTCTCCTATCAAACCCTCCATTTTAATGAAACAACCAGTTACTCTGCAGAGGTTCTGCTCTTTGACTGTAAAAACGTACATTGTGTCAGTCTGAATTTAAATACATATATTCAATTGTATTACATCACCTAACTAATACAGTAACAATGTTGAATATTTCTCATTGCGTGCATATACCACAAATAAATTCATGTGGCAGGTCCTTTGATAAAATAATTTCTGCTGCAAGTGAAGCCATTACATAGAAGCTGGTTTTCTCCTCAGTAATCACTCTTCCGGACGCTAAGATGAAGAGCAGGGCATAGGCTACGACACCTTTAGCAAGGAGCAGGGTACCTCTTTTTGCCTGTGTACTGGATGAGAGATTTTGACTGCACATGGCTATTCAAATGTGTGAGTTTTCAAATGAAAAAAGGAATTGTTCTGTGAAGCATTGGTAATCCTCCTCCACATGTACACATACAAATATAGGGTAGTTTAGGAACCCAGTATTATAAAATTACTATAAAATTATTATAAAAAACCAAAAGCCCTGAATCCTTTGGCAGCAAATAAGTATGAAGAATATTTTAGTTGAAGGACAAATAGAAATGATCAAGCAAAGTTTTCTTTCAAATGAGGAATAAGGATGCATGAGAACATTTTTCCTTGCATATTTGTTTTCCAGGAAGAAGCCAAGCAGTGTAATAAATAGAAAGGCTTTAAATTGTTAAATTTCATAATTTAGAAAAATTAAAAATAGGAGCATTTTTCTTTAGTTTTCTTCTCTGTTTAACAGCAGAGTTTACTTAAGAACTAGCGAAGTCAATAGGAACACTTGCTTGAAAGCGTGCTTTGTTACATTAATTTAAGGTAATTAAGTGAAGAAGTTCGTTTGGCAGCCAAAGTGGACTTTTACAGTGCTGAAACTTTTTCCTTTTTTTGTCATAGGGAAGGCTTATCCTGCGAAATGGTACGGCTGGCACTGAAAACATCTTTAGTCTCAAGGGAATAGGGAAGAAACCTCTGGCACAGGATTGTATCGTGATAGATTGCCAAGTGAGAAAGGTCACTCGAAAAATTTTATGGGTGCCCAATTATACGAAGAACAAGTTAACGTATAAGGTAAATTTTTGCAATAATGCAACAACTATTTTTCTGTCCAAGGGCCTACGAATTATGTATTACAATAGTAAATATTATTATTATTGGCTGTATCCATGAGTAAATTATATCTATCTATATTATTGTATATCTAACTATTGATTGTAAATTATATCTAACTATAGTTTGTCGTGTATGGATATGTTTATAGTCTGGAAATCTGGGAGATAATGTATGATTTTTACTTGTGTGTTTCATGGAAAAAGATTTCTTAGGTTTTTAGTCTGGTTTCTAAGGTGGCAACACTTCTGTAATTGCACTCTACTACTTTGCTGGTCTTTCCTCCCTTCCCCCTCCAGCGGTTTGAAAGCAGTGGCGAACTCCATCAATTTTGAAATCATAGAAGGGGCTTGAGAATTACAGGGTTCCTACAATCTTCCTAAAGCATCGAACTGTTACAGGACAAAAAATGCTCTTCTACTAAGGGGGAAGATTGCAGCATGGGCGCACTATGTATCTGTTCCTAATGGCCTGGCCAGTCGGTGCCTGGAACGGTTTATAGCAGTTAGTGTCTTTTGCCCAGCTGTTCTGTCAGAGGTGTTGGAGGACGTTGGGAATACTTTCTTTGTTTGCTGATGGGAACGAGTATTTGGAGGAAATAACGAACTGGAGTTGTTGAAGGGCAATGGGTCACTGGGGAGATGGAGGAGGAGATGCTGAGGTCGTGATTTCAGTGGAGGGCTATAAGATAAAAATTCTTAGAAAGTACAATTACTTTTAGTTTCCCTGCTCAAGAAGGTATTTTCACTATTAAATATAATCCTTATTATTTTTCCCTATTTCGGTTAAATATATTTTATAAATGTATTTTACACAAAAGCATTTCCCTTATAAAAAACAGTGTTGTATTACTGTAACTTCGCAGTTTTCCTACCATTTATCTTGTCTTCATGTTTAATTTGAAAGTGATAAAAGCATTTCAGTAGTATTCCTCACCTTCCTTATCCATCCGTAGGACCCCATGTCTTAAGCCAGCAGAGATGGAATGTGCATTAGGGAAAAAAGATTACTTCTGCTTTTCTTCTCAGCTGAAGAGAAGGTTCCTGAGCCAGAACATCTCGGACCTTGCTCAAGAAAAGCCATCTTTGTCACTCTGTTAAGGCATTTCAATCTAGCGTAGGTAGCTTCTAGATACTGTGGCTATATGCTATTTGCTAGGGTGGCTCAGCCTCTGAAAGCAATGCAGGAGAGCGTGTTTGAAAAATTGTCAGCATATGTAACTATGTATTTTTTAATTGAGGGGTTTGGGTGTTGGGGTTTCTTTTGTGGTTTGCTTTTTTGGGGGGAAGGAGGGAAAAGGGGAGAATGTCGATTCTAGAAGATAAAATCTGACTAGTGTGGGTTTGTAAAGTGATCTTTTGTATTCTGCCTTGCTTCCAGTAGCACCCAGTACTGCTTTACTCAGAATGACACACGTTGGTAAGACAGTGACCTCACCGTATGTAACCAAGAGTGACGATGTGTGTAGCCGCAGCACTCTCCTATCGGTCAATAGGAATTCGTGGCAGTGTGAAATACTTCCTTAAACTCATTCTAGTCTCCAATTTTTAACTGTTACAGGAGGGTTTACATTTAATGGACTTCGCATCTCATAAAAAGTTCCAGATTCATGTTCCTATTTTTTGACTCATTATTAAACCCCCCAAACACAGTAGTATTTTTTGGGCGACGTTGACATTTTCCTTTTAAACAATCTTAGCTTTTTAGATGTGAATGCATTTACATTTCTAATAATTTGTACTTTTATCTCTGAAAGAAATGGATGTTTTTGAAAGCTGACAACAGAACTATTTCCTCTGCTTTCCCATTTTGTGCGAACTCAATATTTTTGTATCAATGAAAGTGAAAGACACTGAAATATCAAACTTAAAATTGAACACATTATAATGATTCATTGTATGTCATTTTCAGAAACATTGCATTAAATGGGTTTGTGACAGTGGTAACTATTTCAAGGTGAGCTGGGTCTGATTGAATTTTGACCTCTTTTAGCATGTTCCCCGGGTACCAAAATCTGGTTTTCATGTGGGTTTTTTCCTTCCACTTGACTTTTTTTTTGCGGTGGTTTGTTTTGTTTTGTTTTTTCCCCCCTCTGTGTGAAGTACCGCTTGACAGTCCAACCATGGGTGCTCTTTTTGCACAGGGACTTTCGGGAGAGAAGTAGTAAGGCCACCTATTTCACGCATCTATACATGAAACAGATTTGTCAGAGTGAATAATGAATGTTCTCTGTGCTAGAATTTCACCTAGAAGCTGTGATAGAACAGCTGCTGAAGCAAGATGGGCTGGAATTGTCGGGAAAGGCATGATTACAATTCTTAACCAGTGTCTGGAAACTGTCCCCACAACAAAGCAAACAGTATTAATCACTTCCAGCACTCTCCAGCAGGTGTCACGTAGTGTCTTGTGCTATTGTAGTAAGTGAAGATCATTTGCTTGCTTTTAATTCCAAAAGTGGTGATCTGTAAATTAGGATTTAAGCAGTAATCCAGAACTTGACTACCTTTATCTGTACTTGCTAGCAGAAAGAAAACCTCTGAGAGGGAGCTGGGACCAACAGCCTTGTTAGAAATGCAAAACAAGCTTTATTTACTCAGAAAAGTGTAGCACAAAGGGCAAAAGGAAAAAGCAGTGATACTAACTTAGTTGTTGTTCATTCCATGCTGCCGGATTACTGTAATTTCTGGACAGTCTGTTGTGAAGCAGAGCACAACAGACTCTGCTTTTGTCTTTGTCAGCGTATCCCTTGGGGGCGGTTGCTGGCAGCTGAGTAACTTCTCCTCTTTAATCTAGCACGTTTGAAATTTCACCACGCTGTCCTTTAGCAAAATTGATGATTAAGGAGAGGAAATCTTGTCAGCTTTGATGGAGACAGAACAAAGATAATCCAAAAAATAATAGTTTTAGAATTTTTTTTCATGGGAGCTTGTGTAATTTTGTTGGCTAGTTAATATCTTCATTATTGAATTGGTTGGTTGATTTGCCTGGTACATCCTTCACTGATGTAGTGTATCCACTATACAAGGTAACTACTCATAGATAAACTGGGACATACATGCTATTTTTAAAAAAACTACTTTAAAAATAATTAATAGCTAAAATTATTTTAAAAATAATTTTATTTTTTTTTTAAAAGTATTTAATTTACTGAAGTAATGAAGCTCAGCCTATATCAAGAATGGTATGTGTCAGTAAGTGATGGGCATAATAATTTTCAGACATGTCCATGACCAATTTATTGCACATGTATACCTAGCAATAAGTAATTTAGCTGAATTGATACTTCGGTAATTTTGCCTTTGAGGTGTAAATTTAGCTTCACTATTCCGTTTTAATAACTGAATATATTAAACTATAAACCTAACAAAACCTCATTTCATTAAAAAATTAATTATATTGTATATATGCTACCCTGTTTCTCAGTATTTATCTAATAGCCTCAGTCAAAATAAGGATACTACTGCAAAAGTGTCTGTTTAAAATGAAAGTTAAGTCTGGGAGGATGAAGAAGGGAATAATTCGTTCTTCCATTAAGAATGCCCTCTTCCCTCCGCATAATGCTTTTCCCGTTTCAGACATATATAGAGTGTTCGTGTCTGGAGCAGCAAGAATTTTGGTATGTGTGGTTTGTTTGTCTGTGTAACCATTAGTATGTGTCAAGAGAGTTGCGGAGGGGAGCAGTGCCTTTGGAATTCTGCGGAGGTCACGTGCATGCCTCTATCAGTTTATATTTAAAATTGGAAAGCAAAACACTTTCAGGGCCCACAAAGTTTTAAGTTTTCTGTGATTAAAAGGACAATTTCCATAAATTCCCTTGAAAAATGTGAATGTTTTTGTGAACTATTTTCTACTGATTGATGTGTAAACCTTAGGGAAATACTGCCACTGCGCTCTTGGTGGCTGGTTCTAGGGGATATAACAACAAATAGTCTTTCTCGTGATTAACTTACTCCTGGGTCTGAAAAAATATCACAACAGAATTCATAAAGAGTTTGTGTGCTTATAGTGTCGGCCAGATCGCACATCCTTCTCTGATGCTGAATTAATAGAAGGTTAGTGACTGAAATGGAAGTGGATTTTAGTGGCTGTAAAATTAGATTCAAATCATCCTACAAGAGTAGGAAATGTAAAGTATTCCTATAAAAAACCAATCTGCCAGTCTCATGACAAAACTTTTTATACCATTTTGTTTTGGTTTGGTTTGCTTTGCTCTTTTATATAAAGCTCTATCTGCTGGATATAAATTTTCTGGTATGTTGATGGTTGCTTCTAATGGTGCGTTTGATAGTAACTTTAGCTATAAAGGTGCCTAACTCTTTCAAGGTTTGGATTTGCAGTAAAAATACAAACCTGTGTAACTTTTTCTCAGTTCGAAATAGATGTCATTGAAGTATCAGCTGACATTTTTGAAGTTATCCTTATTTGGCTATTCAACTCTGGAAAAAAAAATTTTAACAATAATTTTGAAGATTGGCTTTCCATTCCTGTAAATCATAAATAGCCATATTACAGTTCTGCAGCGTGCATTTGCAGACCCACGACTGATAAATTCATTTAAAATTATAACATTTTATAAATCTGCTCCGTTGATTCTTTCTGGCTGTGTGTAAATAATGTCTTGAGGTGTTAGGCAATGGAGAATAGCGTAATTTAAAAACTAAATCCCTGGAGATGGATGGATCCGAACAAATTTTCTGCAATGATAACTTTAATAATAATTTACATTTTGATTTCATTGTGGTATTCTACAATTCTTATTTTCTGAGTGATGGTGGAATGATGTGACATATGTTGTGTGGGTTTGGGGAAATTTGTGGTTACTGACAGCTAGCATTTCTGCACTGAATTAATTGTGGTGATTGCATGATAAATATTGGCAACTCAAACAGCTTTGCTGTTTCTTAATTATGTCACACATTGTCTGCCTAACAAAATCTGTGCAAATAAAACATCTACTATTATTATGAATTTGAAGGACTGATACTGGTATGTGGATCCAGGCTTTAATGCAGAAATTTTATCAGAAGTTCTATTCTATTTCAGCTTGTTGTGTTAGTTCTTTATTAGGTTTTTTTTGAAAGAATTGGTAGTACCAGAGTATTTTATTAGTTATCAGCACAGGTTTACATTGCACAACAAGACAATTGACTTTATTTTCTTGTGAAATCTTAAGAAGAAGTAGTGAAAGACAGTTTATTTTAATAGTCTGCCAAACTCCTTTTTTTTCTTGTATTTCCTTAATTAAATTCCATGGTGTCATGGAGCTTGGACTTACACATTCTTCTGAAGTACTGAATAAATATTTTTAAAATTATGTATTTATTATTTACTATTTATTTGTTACATTATTTCCTGATTGATGTGAAATTTTATTAGTCTATATGTCTTTGTAAATGGATATAACTCTTACGTAAATTATAGGAAGAATAAATTCCTATTTTTTGAAGATGACAGACCTGCTAGAAAATAGAGATAAACATAAAACTGGGAGTTTTTCTTTTCCCAGCTCAATTATACAGTTAAAAAGTATTTTACACAGTAGGTCACCTGGTGTATTTTCTAATGGCTATGCCCAGTAATGTTAGAAAGATGTTAAAGAATGGAAGAACTACCAGTAGGAGGGTTTTTAGGAGACAGCGTTATTATTGATATGACCATTTTTTTGGCAATAGGATGCTCACAAACTTTGTAAAGAGAATCAGAAATGCTGCATAGATTGCAGGTGCAGTTAAGAAGCTGCAGTTATTCACACCTGATAAATTCTGTGTGTGCCTGTGTGTGTAAGTGTAGGTACAGCCATTTCTACCCGTATACATACTCCGTGTATGTCTATATCTGTGCAGCCCCAGCCTTCATACGATTCCATCCTGAAAGGGCTTTCTTTTGGTGTTGGCTGGGTATGGAACACAAGGTTTCCTTCGTCCTGTGTCACCCTTTGTCTGTGCTCTCACAGAGAGCGCCTCTCCCCAAAACATTTCCCGTTAATGCACAAATATTGTTATTAGGTAGAAGTTCTTAGACTTTTCTAGTGCAGAATCATTGTAAATGCTGCAATTTCATTCTTTTTATCTTGGTACGCTCGTATCTATTGGGATACCTTTGAGACAAGATTTTTTGTCTTTCATGGTTTCTTTGATCACTCTAAATTACAGATAGTTCTTTGAATGCAAGACTTCTTTCTCTAAATTCCAGTTAATCTGTCTGTAATTGCTCATGATTCCCTCCTTGCAAATTAGGACAAATACTAATGGTCTGCCTCTCCCACAAACTGGTAGAAGTAATTCCGTATATTGAGTCATTTTAGATAGCTTGTAAATCTGAAGATTTTTTTCTGTTGATAGAAGAGCCCCTGTTGAGGCCCTGTGTTCTTACCTCAACATTTATTTGCCTAACAATAATGACTCGTTAGATTTTGTTAAGCACATTCAGGTATCTTTGGGAACATGGTTTTGCAGGTTATTAAGGGATCTAAGATTATATAATGCTACATCTGAGACTAAAATCGTGGCCTATTTGTACATACAATCCTCATAAAAGTGCGTTCGAATGAGAAGCAGCTATCATCTCTCTGGTATTCAGGGAACACTTGAATTAAAGCTCACCGTGTATAAATTCTTTCACTTCTTTACTCCTCATTTTCTTCTACACTTACGAAATCTTTGCAGGAATTTATTCTTATAAAAATCTGAAATTTCTGGACTTTTTCCTGTGTGAACTTTGACATTCACCATCTTTTTCACCTTCTGAATGTTCTTGGATGTATTGTTATTATATTAATATCTGTGTAATATATCTACGG
>NW_010430608.1:95017-98311 GCF_000710305.1 Buceros rhinoceros silvestris
GTTCAGCAGACAGGTGTTAAACAACATTATGCCTTATTGGAACCTCAAACGTCTGTGAACACTTCTCATTAAATAGGATTCTTGGTATGAATTCTGATATTAATATGAATGAATACACACTTTCACACTTGCACACACTTGTGGGCATGGACGTTAGTATCCATTTGCCATCTGAGGCTGCTAATTTAATTAGTCTCAGTAACAAGTAACTCAGTGGCCATCAGAGTGCGACCAAGTTCAGCGTAAGGAATTCGTAAAAGGTAACTAGTAAGTGACGTCTGTTACAGACATAGACATTGTAAAAATGTTGTATGTATGTAGGAGAAAATATTGTGACACTGTTTGAAGATGGGAGGTCCTGAGGGGTGAGTAACTTAAACAGTAGAGACAAATAGGGTTGCTTACAAAGATAAATGAATGGGGCTGATTCATTAACGGTGAGTCGATGAGTATTGATACTGGTAGGAGTAGTGAGCAGCATGGAGAAAACTAGTGAATCCGCTGACTGCAGCAGACTGAGGGCAGCATCGGTTATGTACAGTCTTTAACATGGATTTATAATGGTCAGAGAAATGAAATTACTATTTTATTGCTATGTCAGTTCAACATTCTGTCACTCAGCAGCAGTTTGCTGCACCCAGTGGCAGAGGTAACGGAAGAGAAGGTGTGACAACTACTCATGCAGTCTGCCTGCGGACTGCACACCAGTGACTTCAGCAGGTAATCATCAGCTGTGGCTGGGAGGGTCTCAGACTTGAATGTCTCTTCCATGAGCAGCTGATCCTAGAGTCTGTCTGTAGCAAACTTATACAAGTGACAAAGAAACGAGATGCAATTAAACAATACCCTCAGCCTATATTCCTGCAATTAGCCTTATAGTTTATAAAATCTAAAATTCAGCATGTGAAAATTCTATTGGTCTTCTCATTGTTCAAATATCACATATGTGCCATTTACAAAATATGACGTATCAAAAAGCGAGGTTTACTATCATTTAAGGTATAGCAATTAATGTCAAAATGACACTTAAGATTTTGGTTTGTGCTCTTTAGTTAGACGGATAACCACTGTTCAGCACCTTTTTATAATTTTAAAGAAAATGTACCTAAAATATTAAGGGCCTGACTGTGAGACTCTATGCACATCTAAGTAGTTCCATGGTCTAAGTGAGATAGTTTTACTTGCGTTGAGCAAGGACTTCAAAATTCGTGCCTGATACGATCTGTATATGCCAGCACTTCTCTGACAGTATCTATTCTTTTCATATGCATAAAGGTTATCAGAAATGTGTTTATATTCTACTTTTCAAAGCAAGTGGAGGGGATATTGTGTCTATAGTGTTCTTGCAGCAGTAACTTGCTTTTGATGATTTATCCCCTTTGTGAATCCTTTTCACCAGGTATCTTCGGATCTTTCAATGGTGGGTGGTGTACCTGTGGTTACTGTAGATCCAAATGACAGAGTTGCTTACGCTTTGAATGTATCTCCGTGGAGACGAGGAGTCTTTCAAGGTACGATGTAAAGCCTGTATATATATAAAATCCCTATAAATCAGATTAAATTTGTTCACAGTTCATGCTTACATTTCTCTTCGACATAACCTTTCTTCTGGAAGTAAGGTTATAATTACCGGTGATACTGGTTTTTAAGCTGCTCATATTTTTATTTTTAAGGGTTTATTACTGCTAAATATGTGGTCAGGTCCTTCAAAAATGCTAGCATATGTACCACTTCATGCATTTAATTGGTCTCATGAAAATCAACTAATTAGGAATTCATGATTCTGAATTATCACCAAGTTCTTGAGTCTAAATGAAATTTTCAAAAACCTGTGGAATAGTTGCAGTTATGTTAGCACTTCTAGAACCAAAGATTTAAAGGCAGAGACCAGGATTTAGTTCTTTCCCTTGATTAAAGTTCGATTTGTTGACCACAAGGGAAGAGTACCTAAATAGAATGTGGTGAACCAGATTCCTTCTTTGAGGTGTGTAGAGGCTAGGGATAGCTACAATGAGTTGCAAGTCATTTGCTTCAGTCTGTGTTTATACTGGCATTCTTATCAGACAATAGCAAGACTTTTGCTTGTTTTAACTAAATATGACATGATGATGTTAATGGTTTTTTTAAAACTAATATTTTTTTAGCAATTCAGAGTTCATAATTTTCAAATGCTTAGAAATAACTCTACAATTCCACAGTGCTTGTTCTTCACCTCATAATCTGTGAGAGTAAGACTGTACAATCAGTCTTTTTCTTCCTTGTAGAGTAGCTATTGCAGTAACCCTCAGCAGAGGAAAGTATGAGAGTGTGTTTGGGAGGGAGTTAACGGGAGCAGAAAAGACTGTCTTAAAGTAACTGAATAGCACTCAGGAAACAGATCTGAACAACATCTTAAACAGAAGGATTTCTGATATTGGATAAAACTCATGATCCAAAATGCTTAGTGTATGGGTTTGATTTTGTGGGTTCCTCACTGCAAACACTCGATTCAGCTACATTCTTAGATGATTTTGGCCATTTTGGTTTTAGTATCTGATGTGTAAAATGTAAGTAAGTCATAATGCCATCTCAAGTCACAAATTAATTGAAAAAATGAATTAATACTTGTAACAAACCTTGGCCTAGTGCCACGGGAAGACTTCAGTGCCTTCTTGCTAAATCTGTGGTCCTGAGACAAAATTTACTTTCTCTGAATAGGAGTTGTTTTTCAAGGAAATTTATGGCTATCAAAAATGTTCACCAGGAAATATTTGGGATGCTCTATATTTTAACTTATGGCTTTTTTTTTTTTTCCTGGGCTTTAAAGATTTAGGAGTATTCTCTTCTTCTACCTTGGAAATCCATCATTCTTTTATATATACTGAAAGTTTCAGTAGAAGAGATCTTCCTGGGATCTACCATACAGTAAATTAATACCGGGTGGTAGAGCCATGCCCTCGAATGGACAGAGATGGCATGCTCAGGTCGACGTCTCCTATGTTCTATCATTCCCCTAACCTCTATTACAATAGTTTCAAAATGTTTGGCAGTATTACATGCTCACTGAGTGAGAAAAAGAGGGAACAGTCAGTCTCTCTATACCCAACAGAAACGTTATTGTTTCAAAGGCTGGGAAACCACATATACTCTTTTTTTCAGAAAACAGTTTGTTTCTTTTACTCGTTAACATAACTTGATAGAAGGCTGAAAAGAGATAATCAGTACCTTAGGAAATCATTTTCGTTCTTCCTCTGGAGCAGGGACAGTTTTGGTTGTGTCACAGAAATTTGTGTGCGCTCTCTAATCATTCAGCCG
>NW_010430608.1:98565-101864 GCF_000710305.1 Buceros rhinoceros silvestris
CTGTAGGAGGGTGAGAGGTTTAGGGAAGAAAGGCCACCGTCGCTGCTTTGAAAAGCAGCAGCTGATTTTGCTGTCTGATTTTAACTATGATATAAACCTAACTACCAGGTGTCCTATCTAAGGTAACATCGGTGAGGAAGTCCTTCCTTCGTGGCTTCAAGGCAAATGGAAGACTTCCTCAGTCTGCTTCATACTGTGCAAGGCTGGGGAGTCATATTTGTTCCTCAAAGCAGAATTGTTAGCTCCTGGAAAGTTTAATGTCGAAGCTGAAATGTACTTGCAGTTTGGGCACTTCCAGGATTTTTCAGCACCCAGCCTGAAGCTTGAGGATTACAGATTAGATGTAGGGGACTCAAGTGGGAGTTAAACAGGACTCAGGCCTCTTAGTCCTTTCTAGCTTCAGGATACTACAGGTAAAGTACGATTTAAACACCCCGAAAGCAAGGTACGCTCTAGTCAGTTTGGTGAATTTATTTATAGGGAAGTAAATAATCCACGAGCCAACATGTTGAATGATTGGAAATAAAAAGCAAAGTTCAAAAGCTATCCACAGATTGTGTAAATTTAATCCTGTGTGGAAAAAAAGAACAACTATTTAGATATCCCGTTGAAGACTGTTATAGTGCTGATGGATGATTTCAAGTCTAGAAGTCTCTAACTTGTAAGTATAAAACTTTGTAAGCTTGGTGTTCTAGTACTACTTTTGTTGTATTAAAATAAATTCTCATAAAAGGACTTTTACCATATAAATGTTCTACTGAGCAAATGGTCTGCATTTTTACTTTGCTTCTACAGTATTTTTTGTCACAAAATTATATAGCTGCAAAATTATACTTCTCTTGCTTTTTATGATTGCTAAGCTAAAAA
Source organism: Buceros rhinoceros silvestris (assembly GCF_000710305.1). Taxonomy (NCBI): domain Eukaryota; kingdom Metazoa; phylum Chordata; class Aves; order Bucerotiformes; family Bucerotidae; genus Buceros; species Buceros rhinoceros. Next base: position 99,433 of record NW_010430608.1, read on the forward strand.
TGGGCCCAGTTCTTTTCAAAAGTCCATTTGGGAGCATTCCAATAGAGGGCTAATATTACATACTTTGGCTGGTTTGTAGCTGTATGACAGCTTTAACTTAGAAATAATAGCTAAAATAATCTCACACAAGATTCTGGCACCAGATAAAATTCTTCAGCAATCTGTTTTCTTGGTAGTGGAGCAATTTCCTTTAGGTTTGATAAAGCATCTTCTACACATTCCTTTGCCTTTTAATAAACTCTCATTTTTGTTTTCCACAGAATAGACCAGATTTTTTCCAGAGTAGACCAAGATCATAATGCTTGAATATCGCTTGTGCAAAAAATACACACCTATTAAAGTCAGTGTCCTTTTGTCTGTAAAAATTTTCTACCTTTTGGAAAGGATCTTTCTAATTTTATGTATCACTTTTCATTTATTTGTTTAACTATGTCTGTACTTAGTAGGCAACACTTTTCCATGATACTTGGAGCTTTTTAGGCTTACATTGGGGATAATTTTTGGTGGAATTCTGCAAATGGATCTACTGAAAGCTCTAATTTCAATGGAATCACAAAGCCTCATGTGGCAGGAAGACGGTCTCTGTAGCTCCCTGTAGCCATTGCTGTATTTCCAGCACTGGTCTGTACCTTTGTTTTAAGCACTTCCTCTTCAACTCAGACATCCTAACAGATTTGGTGTAATCCGTCTATAATAAAGACAAATTTAGAGGGGCTTCTGCTTTCTTGATTCCTGCGAATGGCTCTGGTGCATTCCACTGCAGGATCACTGGAGTTCACTGGAGGAGATCTGCTCTTTTCGTACATGCAGCTGACTGGCAGATCATCGCCATCATACCCGTTCCATCTATCCTAGTGCAGCTGGAGTTGCATACTCCTGTGCCCTTTCATAGCATGGTTAAGAACGTGAAGAACAGACAGTGAAAATCACAAATAAAACCATTCCCCTCTTTATTAAATGCTGCAAAGCCATCAATGAATGATAGCTGACAGTGGGATTTGCCGCTCGCTCATTTCTTCTATGTGTGAGTCTTAAATCTTACTCTGCCGCATTTTCATTGATGCAGGGAACAAATCATTTAGTCCCAGTATTCCAACAAGTAGTAGGATTTACAGAAACTCTTTCGAATTTATGTATGTCATCACAAAATAGAGATTATAAAGAAATAGAGATTATAAAGTTCTGTTGTAACCTCCCGTAAATATAATTTTTAGTGTATAGCCCATGAGTCAGTCTAACATGTGGTGTTGCAATTACAATTTTATTGGGAAATAAACCAGGTTGCCTCCTTTTAGGGGGATGAATCTTCTCTAAAGCAATATAAACCAAGTCTTTGGTATTAATAAGGGTACTGAGGTTGTATAAAATGTTTAAACTTTGGATAGTAAAGCTGGGAAATTTGCAATGATGTTATGAACAAGAAGTCTTCTAAAGCAATGTTGCGTCAGCAAAAAGAAAACCTCCACAGCTTAAGTAATTTTTAATTATTCATTTTCAGTCTAATTCTAGCAATGCTTGTATTGTTACTTTGGCAAGTTTAGTATTTTATGCCATAGGACATCTGAGAAGAGAAGTGATATTTTCTAAAATACTAAATGGTGGCATAATTCCGTGGCCAGTTGTGATGTACATAAGGTCTTGTTCGCTTTTGAATGTGTGCTTTAAAATTGTCAGCCATGATATTTCGACAAGTTACACTGTTATATGACGTGGAAGTCAGGACTGAGCAGCTAGATGGAAATAAAAACCTCCGAACATTTGGGACTGTTATGCATGAACAAATTATCATTTATCAGTTGCTTTGCAGCATTAATAAGGAAGGTGACAAGATATTGCTGAAGAGGGTGTAAGCAACAGTGGGTTGGCAAGGGATATCAAAGTGTTTCACAGCTGAAAAACTGAAACGTAAAGACTGAAACTTCCTTTATCAAAGCCCTCACATGACACAGGAGCCAAGCTCAGCAGAACCTTATGAAAAAATGGAAACATGCTTGTTTGTTATTTTACATCTATCATTTTTGATGTTTCCACACCTTTCCAGTGTATTTTTTTTATTCCTTCATAGAGTGGTAAGGACTTTTTATTACTCCGCATTGTTTAAAATTCCCATCCTGCAAAACACGTTTTAATTGGAATATTTTTGGTAGCCCATAATTTGAATAAGTGAATTTATTTATGTATTATTCAGCTATCTTAATTTCCAGGAGTAGAAATTGGATTGCACCATTCACTCCTAAACCAGGAGAGCATTATGCTTCGGAATACTTCCTAGAAAAATATTCTGCCTTAATTTAAAGACTCAAGTCATGCAGAGCGTACTATGTACTAAGTGTTCTCACCGATAAGGATTCTACATTCCATATTTAACTTGAAATTAATACACTTCTTTTTTGTTATTTGCAGTTCTTGCCAGCGATGATTTTCTTTCTTTC
>NW_010430608.1:101941-103377 GCF_000710305.1 Buceros rhinoceros silvestris
CCTAATTAAAAATTCATATACCTTTAGTGCCTGTGAAAATTATGAATGGCAGTTTATGAATATTTTAAGATTAAGCAGATAAACTGAGTTTAAAAATGTATGCCATCTGTAGTAAAACTGATTATTTTTTATTGAAATACTTTGACAGATTTAACGGAGTGCCTCGCAGAGATCTGAATACATTACATTGATCAAGTCACCTTTATCGATCAAGATTTTAACCTCATTGTTATTGTTTGTTTGAGATCTGCTTTCTGTAAAGAAGCAATATTGAATGTCAGCAATTACAGTGCAATTCTTCACTGATTTTTTGATAGTGCGATTGCCAGATTATCTGCACAGCGGTTTTAGCAAGTAGTTTTTAGTTAGCAAGTAGTTTTTAGTTACCATGGTTCTTCCACTAGCTCTTGAAATATTCTTGAGCATTGGCAATTTACAGCTCTGGAACTTTTAAAGCATTCCAAGTTCTGCTGTAAATAAAAATTAGTTATTCAGAGTTCTTCAGCCAATTATTCTGATGCTTTTGGAAGCACATTTTGTGCAGAACCAAAAGAGATACCATTCTTTTGCCCTCACCCTACTTAATAAAAAATTTTCAACTGTGAGCACCCGTTGTCTGTCTGCTCTCACACGCACATATGCGCAATACAATATTCTGAAAGACAGACAGTTAGCAAAGAAAACCCTCCTTGTCACTGGAAGCAAGGACTGGAATGAAAAATTACTTGAATTTTATAATGAAATGTAACAAAATATTCCCTACTGTAAGGAAGATACAGAATTTGTGAATTCAGTAATTTTCAGCATTTAGTAAACTATTTTTCATCATCTTTAAAGCTCTAATTTTGCAGTTTCTTAAACTCATTTTCTGACATTTGTTGACGTCTTCCAAGTATATTGATGGTTAGGATGATATTTAAAATTAGCGAAGTCTTTCTCTTGCACTTTGCTTCTCTATAACATTGTGCTGCAGTAGAGCAGAATTATACTAGGAATATATATTGAGATATAAAATCAGATTAATTAGTCAGTATTTATCCTAAGACCATTAGCTATCAATGCCATCAAATCTGTCATCTTACATCAATATTTATATACCTTGAGCACTTTCTTCAGACTTCATTCCCCTAAGCTTTCCATAATGGTTTTATTTTTTTATTGTACTCACGTAAATACCTTGTGTTTGAAGATTTTTTTAAAAAGTATTCAATAATTTCCTGGAATTACAATCACTGTCCTGCTCATTTGGATGTAATTTATGACTTAAAACTAATCACTGTGATTAGTTTTAGGAATTTGTAAAAATTTTGTTTAGATTGATTTTTGGTTTTGTTTTAATGATTTTTATTTTATTATTTTACTTGTATTTTTATAGATTCTTAACAGAGGGAAGAAAGTCTGGGATTCTAATATTTTTTAATATAAAATTATATAGT
>NW_010430609.1:0-1847 GCF_000710305.1 Buceros rhinoceros silvestris
GTGGCCCCTCCTGCGCGCCCATAGTCCCCCCGGTTCTCCTGCAGCTCCCACTGCTCCGCTCCAAGCCTGGCCTGCACCCCAAGGGCTTCTATAGCCACTCTTACAGCCTCAGCCTGTACCTTCAGAGCCTTCGTACTCCCCAGTGCTCCCCCAGAGCCCCTGTGGTCCCCACTGCTCCTCTGGAGTCCCCAGTTATGCCCCCAGATTTCCCATTTCTCCCCTGTTGTTGCTGCCTGTGCCCCTCGAGTGCTTGTGACTCCTACCTGCAGCTCTGCAGATCCCGTACCCCCCGGCCTGTGCCCTTGCAGACCTCATCTGAGCTCCCAGAGCTCCTGCAGCCCCCAAACTGCTCTCCTGTGGCTCCCAAGTGTGCCCCCCCGCCCCCAGCTCTCTTCCCAGGCCCAGCACTTTTCTCTCTCAGACCCTCTTGTCGTGGTGTCCTGGGCCTCCAAGCCTTCATCTCCTTGTCATCTGGTGGTGTGTTCTGGGGAGGCCCCTGTGCACAGCCCCTCCTGTTCACCAGCAATTATTCTGCATCCCCTGGGGTTTCTGCCCTTTGCTCTCCCAGTTCCCCCAGTGCTGTAGCCACCCCTGTGGCCTGGGAAGTGGCATCTGTCTGGGGTGTCTTTGCTTTTCATGGGTCTAGTCCCCTTGTACCCTGCTCTTGTTGTCTGGGACCAGTACAGCAGTTTGCTGGAGGCCTCTGGAGCTCAGCATATACTTCAAAACTCATCCAAGAGTAATCTCTGAGCCCTCAGTGAGTTGTTTTTCCTCCAGGTGCTAACTGCTGAGTGATGCAGCTGGAAACTGGCAATCAGAAAAAGAAGCATTAAGCAGCTGATCTGACTGACCTGACCTGATCACGTTTCTCCACATCTTTCACTTCTGGTAAATGGCGCGTTGTACCCTGCCCTTTCTCTTACCTTGTGCAGACTCTCCCAGGGCTCAACAGGATCCCGAGGAGGTTTTTAAAAACCTTGGTGTTAGTATTACTGCAAGCACTGGAGGAACTCGCTTTGGGCTAACGTCCCGCTGAGCTCTGTGCCATGCAAATGTACAACAAGGCCCTAAAACCACTATTTTTTCCTCTCTTGAAGGAGAAAAAAGCCGGTTTGTTTGCTTTTAGAAGTGCTGTGGCTCTTGGAGGCCAACACAAAACTGGGCAAAAGGGGTCCTTGGTGATACCCCCGATTTACCGAGTCCTTTTCACGTGTCCATAGGTGCATGGCCCTGCCTGTACAGCAGGGGTAACACCGCAGCGATGCAGGTTAAACTCCTTGCAAACAGCCTTGGCTTGTGGGAGAGGCATGGAGCTGCTTCTTGCTGCTCCCGTGGCAGCCTGCAGGCGGTCGGCAGCAAATTCGCAGCACCTTCACGAGCTCCTGCCTGTCGCGGGAGCTCGGGAGCTATCTGGGGCCGCATCTATCGCCCGTGGCAAATAGAAATTTGCCCAGCCCCTTCCGGAGCTCCTGCCTGTCGCGGGAGCTCGGGAGCTATCTGGGGCCGCATCTATCGCCCGTGGCAAATACAGGAGGAGCAGAAAAGGGCTGAGTGAGGCTGCGTTATCCTGCCTTGCGCTGCAAGCTGGCAGTGCTAGTGGCGGGTTCAGGGTGGGGTAAGCAGCTGAGCCTTACTGATAAATCTTTTCCTTTCAGTTTTAAGGGCTGAGGACATAATCACACTGTGAACAGCGGAGAAGCCTGCTGGCAGCGCTGCCCTCCGCACCCTCTGTTGTTATGGCAGGGGGAAGGCGGGGTCCTAACCGCACGTCTTACTGCCGAAACCCCCTCTGTGAACCCGGGGCCACCGGCGGCTCCGGCCACCCCCCACGGTTCTCCCCCACGCGC
>NW_010430609.1:1867-4263 GCF_000710305.1 Buceros rhinoceros silvestris
GAGAACCCCCTCGGTGATCCCGGGCCCACCGGCGCCTCCGGCCACTCCACGAGTTCCTCCGTCACGGGTGTGCGCTCACGCACCAGGTACTTGCGGGTCTCCGCGTCCTCACCCCTCGCCAGGCCTGGCTCCTCTCTGCAGCAGGCGTGAGGCCAGCCGTATCTCCCTGGCCCACACCCGGCTGGGTTTCCTGGGGCTCAGGGATTTTTCGGCTCCCGTTGTCCAGCTGAAAACCTTTTCCTGTACGTGCCAGTGTCCGTGCTACGTGTCGTCATTGGGATGGGTGGGTTCTAATTTGCCCGAGACCATTAAGTGTTTATCAGACCATGACAGACTTTCAGGAGTGTTCAAAAAAGTAAGAATAAGAAAGTAAGAACAGAGACAAGTTTTCACCCAAAGCCCAGCTCGAGTTCGGGTTGTTGCATCTCCCGTGCCCTGAGGTTGAGGTGAGGTGAGGGTGTCATTGCTGGGGTAGAGTTGAGCTGGGTCAGCTGATGTGGGCTGGGGGGGTTTTTCAGGTTCCAGCCGAGCTGTTTGGTTGCATTTCTGTGACTGCGGTGAGGAGGGGGAAGGAGCAGCAGTGCGTAAGCAGGAGCGGCCTTATGAACTCTCTGCGATGAAAATGTTGGGTCTGTCTCAACAGACTCCCTGCTTATGGCCCCAGGCCAAGAAATTCAGAGGGATCCAGTTATTCAAACAAGTCCTTGCAAGGCTACAGAAGGTGGAGCAATCCACCTTGTAGGGCATGCACAAAGGTCCTTGTCACCGGTGGGAAGCGCAGTGCAGATCCAGCCCCAGCTCACCACTCCGCCCTGGTGTACCCATCACCGACATGGCAGCCCGGGCTGAGGGGTCCTGAAGGTGAGACCACACCTTGAATACTGTGTCCAGTTTTGGACCCCTCATTTCAAGAAGGATGTTGAGGTGCTGGAGTGGGTTCAGAGAAGGGCAATGAAGCTGTTGAAGGGTTCGGAGAACTTGTCCTATGAGGAGCGGCTGAAAGAGCTGGGACTGGTTAGTCTGGAGAAGAGGAGGCTCAGGGGGGCCTTATTGCTCTCTACAATTACCTGAAAGGAAGTTGTAGGGAGGTGGGGGTTGATCTCTTCTCCTATATTAAGAATGACAGGACGAGGGAGAATGGCTTCAAGTTACACCAGGGGAGGTTTAGGTTAGATATTAGGAAAAAATTCTTTACAGAGAGGGTTATTAAGCATTGGAATGGGCTGCCCAGGTTGGTGGTGGAGTCCCCATCCCTGGAAGTGTTTAAAAACCATGTGGGTGTGGTGCTGAGGGACATGGTTTAGGGACCCTGGCAATGCAGGGGTAACGGTTGGACTCGATGATCTTTAAGGTCTCTTCCAACCAGATGATTCTATGATCCTATGAAGGACTTCCCGTGTGCAAGAGCCTTGTTGCTGCTCTTGCAAGAGCACCCTCGGGTCTCGTGTGTCTGTTCAAAGCAGAGGAGTCTTTGTGTTTGTGTTTCAAGCCCTTTTCTGAAGGACCAGAACAGGAGCTCGTGTCCCATGCACAGCAACAGGGATTTTTGGTGGGTTTACCAATGCTGAGGAGCTGAGTCAGTCTGGTCAGCTTGGGAATCTGGGGATTTTGGAGAGAACTTGGGCTGTCAGCTTCCTGCTCTACACAGCACGGTCTGCTCCCCCTCCCTGCGAGGCAGGGAGACTTCCTGCCTCGCACCCCGAGACTTTGGTGGTTTCATCTGGGGATTTTCACGGGAGTTTGTGCTCCATGGTTCCTTCGAAACCCACACCGGGTTCCTTCGAAACCTGCACCGGGTTCCTTTGACTGGAGTTATTTAGAGATTGCAAATCAGGAGAGAGGAGCTTGTCTGTATTCGCTCCCTTCCTGTGACTCACAGGGCTGCTGTCTGGGCGCTGTGTGTGCTCCCGCAGAAACACACACCTCTGACTAAACTTGTTTGTCCTCCAGAGCTGAGTACAACTGGAAGTACGAGAAAGGGCTCGAGTTTAATTGCTCTCTGTTTCATGTTCAAGCACTCTTGGAAACATAAATAGCAACTCAAGGCCTGAAGGCTTCCAGTTAATTACGAGGGCCACTGGTTGCCCCTTGAATAGCACACCATAGCCACAGCTTTTGGACCCGACTCAAGGCAAGGGATTTAATTTCGAAAGCCCTGGTGCTGTAGGTTGGTCTAGTTCTAGCTAGTCCCTTCACTGGGAAACTTCCCGCTGACGTCTGGCTGTAACAGCCATCCTGGACGTCTTCAGGGTGTGGACACCGCTGGTTTGTGGCCGTTTCTCAGTCAGTATCAGGCCACCAACTTGTGCAGGTGAGCGTGTGGGCGAGGACAGCGCTGGGTTCGCCTCGGGCAGTGACTGCTGGCTTCTGGTTTACCCCGGCAGGAGTGGCTCAGG
>NW_010430609.1:4326-8672 GCF_000710305.1 Buceros rhinoceros silvestris
GTTTCCCCCGGCGGGGTGGGCTCAGTGACGGCCCTCTCCAGCCCGCCTCTGGCCACGCAAACGGTCGTCCCCCTGCGGCACTGTAAGATCCCAGAGCTGCCCGTGGAGAGGAGCGTGCTCTTTGAACTCCAGCTCTTCTTCTGTCATCTCGTGGCTCTCTTTGTCCACTACATCAATATCTACAAAACCGTGTGGTGGGACCCGCCCTCCCACCCCCCTTCACACACATCGCTGGTAAGCACCGAGGGGCGGCTGCTGTCCGGTACTGCCTGTCTCGCAGGGCCTTAGTCATAAAGTTTTCTGTAGATGTTTGATGCAAACTGCATGTGACTTCTCATCCCTGGGGGGTGCTCATGCCGCTCTTTACTTGGCAAATCGGGGGCAGTGGCTGGCTGCTTGGCATTCTCCTTCTCAGCCTGGGAGAGGGAGTCCAAGGAGGAGAGAACAACTTGGGCGCTTGGAGGTTTCTGCCGCCTGATGGAAAGCAGAATCATTTTGTTCTTATCACCGCAGAACTTTCACCTTATTGACTTCAACGTGCTGACAGTGACAACGATTGTCCTGGCACGCCGGCTGATCGGTGCTATTGTGAAGGAGGTAAAGCCCCCAGGCAGATCTCAGGACCGTCCTTCCCCTGCGGGTGAAATGTAAAGCTGCGTGTCCCTTTCCCAGACTTCCTAGGCTGTGGTAATTCTGCTTTCTTCCTCGTGAAGAGCAGCATTCGGCTCTCCCCTGGGCTGCTCTGGCTTTCTGCACGCAGGAGCCAGGCAGATCGGTCTCTGCTGGCCGCGGAAGCTCTCTGTGGTGAGCAGGTCCAGGGGAGTGGGCTGGTCACCCCAATGACCACCCGACCTGAATGAGAAACCCTGAGAGCTCTCCCCGTTCCACCCTCAGGAATGTGGGTTTGGGCAGTGCAGACTCGGCCTATAGAAGCCTCCCCTTGCTGGTGGCAGCCAGAGCCTCTCATCAGCTCTCCCTCGGTGCAGACAGGGTGATGTTACTGCTGGAGCACTGCTCACTTACTTTTTGCTTCCTGCCCAGCTCGCTCTTCTCTCCCCGCAGGCTTCGCAGAGCGGCAAAGTCTCGCTGCCGCGCTCCGTCTTCCTGGTGATCACTCGGTTTGCTGTTCTCACTGGCACAGGCTGGAGTTTGTGCCGATCAATAATTCACCTTTTCAGAACCTACTCCTTCCTCAACCTCCTGTTCCTCTGTTACCCGTAAGTATTTCCTCTGCCTCCTTGGCGTCATTTCTAGTGATGCTTCAGTGCAGCAGGTGTTGCTCCATTGAAATGAAGCTCTCAATTACCTGCTAACAGCTTTAACTGCCCTTTTCCCTCTTGCTGTGCCACAGTGCTGAGAAGAGGGAGCCAGTTCTGTCTCCAGCCAGGTGGTGGGAAGAACTCCCTCCTCTCTGGTGGGTGCAGGAGGAAGCATCTCCTAAAGGCCTGAGCCATGGGGCTTGTGTATGGAGATGGGGCTAGTGAAGCTCTTTTCTGGGGTGTAGGTAGGAGGGGCCAGTGAGGAGCGGGGTATGATGGTAATGCAAAGGCCCTGCACAGGGAGCTCGTGAGGAAGTAACCGCCCTTCTGCACTTTGCTGCTCCAGGTTTGGCATGTACATTCCCTTCCTCCAGCTGAATTGTGACCTCCGCAAGACGGGCCTCTTCTCCCAGGTGGCCAACATCGGCCCCAGAGAGACCAGTGAGGTGACCTCCCGGGGCCGGGACTACCTGACCGTCCTGAAGGAGACCTGGAAGCAGCACACTCGGCAGATGTATGGCATGGAGGCCATGCCCACGCATGCCTGCTGCCTCTCCCCAGACCTCATCCGCAACGAGGTGGAATACCTGAAGGTGGACTTTAACTGGCGGATGAAGGAGGTGCTGGTGAGCTCCATGCTCAGTGCCTACTACGTGGCCTTCGTGCCGGTCTGGTTCGTGAAGGTGAGGAAGGGCTCGGTCACCGCTGCTCCAGGGGGGGAGGTGGACACTGGGTTCTGGGCCTGGTTCTCAATTCTTAACTGGACCATGGGAGCGGTTGGGCGGGGGCTGCTCTGTGTGCAGCCGTACCAAACCCAGTGACAGAGGCCTTGGGGAAAGTGAGAAGCACACCCACCGGGTTTAGCTTTGCTTAAGCTCCAGAGGACAGTATTGTCCTGGTGGAGTGTGTCCTGAATTGTCTCCCATCTGCCTCCCTCCTGCCTGCCTGTGTGGCTGGAGGGCCTCCAGGCCGACCAGTCCTTCACACGCTGCCCTCTGAGGTCAGAGCTCCAGGACAAGGGGATTGACTTTAAGGTGGGAGGCAGTATGGAGGAGGATGGACCTTTTTAGGATCTTTAGCTGCTTTACTGAAGATCCTAAAATGTCGTACAGTGAGACGGAAGTCTCGTAGCCTGTCAGACCTCGGGGCTGAGCCCAAGTTCCCTTCGTCCAAGGGGCTGGTGCTGAGCCGGGGCACCCTCAGGAACTCTCCCCAGTGCTGGTGGCGGGTGGTGATAACGTCAGTGTTCTGCTACACCGTGTTCAGGAGCTGTGCAGCAGCCACCCTGTGTGGGCGCTTTTTTTCCGAGCAGGATTAACAGCTCGGTGAACAGCCCTCGCTCTACCTGCCCGCCTGCATCATGTTTGGGTGGCTGTGCGAGGCGAGGCTGTCCAAACACGTCACGTTCTTCTCGTCCTCCCCCCAGAACACTCAGTACTACGACAAACGTTGGTCGTGTGAGCTCTTCCTTCTGGTTTCCATCAGCACGTCTGTGATCCTGATGCAGTACCTCCTCCCTGCACGCTACTGCGACCTGCTCCACAAAGCCGCCGCACACCTGGGCTGCTGGCAGAAGGTCGACCCCGCGCTCTGCTCCAACGTGCTGCAGCACCAGTAAGGACCTCCTGGGGCTGGGGCTGGAGTCTGCTCTTAGGTGGGACGTCAGCAGCGCCCCGTCAGCCGTGGGGGTAGAAGTAAGAGCTGCTTCTGTCTGCGTGTCCCCCGCAGGTGGACGGAGGAGTGCATGTGGCCTCAGGGGGTGCTGGTGAAGCACAGCAAGAACGTGTACAAAGCCGTGGGTCACTACAATGTGGCGGTGCCCTCGGACGTCTCACACTTCCGCTTCCATGTAAGCTCACGTCTCCTTCCTGCAGACCGAGGTGCGGTGGTGCCTCGGCAGCTTTGTGGTCCCCTCCTCCTCAGCACCCGGGGCTGCAGGAGCCGGCTCTCGGAGCAGGAGAGCTGCCCGTGGGGTGAGCCGGGGTGGGGGAACGAGCGGGCTGGGTACAGCGTGTCACATTCATCCCGCGTCTCCCGCGGGTGACTGGCCCCTGCAGACTGGGGCTGTGTCCACGGATGTCTCATCCCAGAGGAATCCTCTCCAGCCTCTGCTCACACAGTCCGAAGGCCCTGACCTCACTCGGTACCTTATTGTGGTCTCTCCTGCAGTTCTTTTTCAGCAAACCGCTGCGAATTCTCAACATCCTGATTCTGCTGGAAGGAGCCGTCATCTTCTACCAACTTTACTCACTGATTTCTTCCGAGAAGTGGCACCAGACCATCTCGCTGGCTCTGATCCTCTTCAGCAATTACTACGCCTTCTTCAAGCTGCTGCGTGACCGTCTGGTGCTGGGCAAAGCCTACTCGTACTCTGCCAGCAGAGACTCGGAGCAGAAGTTAAATTAAAACAATTGCACTGCTGCTCGGCTGATTACAGAACAAACAAAATGAGGAACACTCAGAGCTTTGTATTTTTGTTACCACTGCTTTTTTTCTTTGATAACTGATGTAATTAAAAGGAAAAAACATATTTTTTTACTCCCAACAGTTGTTTGTGTGTTTGTTGTCTGGTTAAATCCCCCGAGAAGGCCTCCTCCTGTTTGGGCTTTCAAGTGGTGATTAATTAACCACAGCACTGCTTACTTTTGAGAGGTGCAAACACATTGGCTTCTGCTGGGGTCGAGGCTCCAGCTGGCAGTGAGTGGGAAGAGGAGAATTATGGCTGTAAGAGCTCACGACTCAAGTCTGGCTTCTGTGATGAGGAGTGAGCCCAGATCTGGCCTTTCTGGGGACCCTGAAGGAGCCCCGCAGCCCCCTCAATGGTCGTAGCCATAGGGGAGGCTGCGTTGCTTCATTAAAATGGGATTTTAATTGCTGTGCCTGCGGTGCTGCAGCCCATGGCAGATGATGGTCTGAGGTCCGCAGCGGTGTCGGGGGACTGGGAGCGCAGAGAGGGGTCTCGGGGTGGGGGAGACACTCCAGCTGCTCCTGCTTTTCCTTCCCACGATGGGGCTGGGTGTTCCCCCCGCCGCCTCCTGCCCAACCTGCCCGGCAGGTCTGCCCGGGGCCGGGGCCCGGCGGGGGGAG
>NW_010430610.1:0-508 GCF_000710305.1 Buceros rhinoceros silvestris
CTGCCCCAGGGCTGGGATGTTTAACCAGCAAATTAATCTTTGTCTCCTGGTCCAAGCTGGAGAGCCAAGCGCTGCCCTGAACTGATGGAAAGAGGAGTCTAAGTCGGAAAGGGGGATGTCCCCGCTCCAGGCTACAGATCCAGTTCTGCTCCCAGTGAGGTGTTGGAAGAGGCAAATCCTTTGTATGTAAAATAATAATTAGTGGTAGTAATTTATCATTCATTATTAATTATTAGTAATTAATAACAATGCGAGTGCTGAGATACTAAGCAGATAAAAGTATTTTGGAAACAAAAGGCCGCTCTGTAAGGCCTGGTAGAATTGTTCCCTCCTGGCATAAAATAACTGTTATATGGGATTTGCAAAACTTTAAACAACTTCAAAGGTGACGGATTTATGTAACCTGAGTCCCTGAGGTGACCCTCTCTGTCCCCAAAGGGAGGGGAGATGCTCTCTGTCGCGACAGTGGTTGAGGCACACACACCACAGAGGTCGTGGCAGACACATC
>NW_010430610.1:649-1083 GCF_000710305.1 Buceros rhinoceros silvestris
CCGGCTGCAGGGAGAAGCAGCAGCGGCTGAGCTTTGCCCCTTGAGAGGGACCTGGAGGCCAGGAAAAACTCAGAAGGGGATTCAGAAGACACGGGTGGGAAGTTGTGCTTCCCCCATCTCCAGGAAGCTCCTTTGGGAATGGCCACACCAACGCTTGCCCTGAGACCCCTCTGCCGCCCTGAGCCCAGCCCAGCCATGGCGAGGGTGGACGTGCTGGCCACAGGGCAAGCTGTGGGTGGCTGGGTCAGCTCCTTGAGACACCCCAGCATCCCTTCCCACTCGCTCCTTTTCTCTTCATTAATTGCATTTTCTGTCCCTTTGTGGTGTGGGCACCCGCCGGCTGCGGAGGGGCGAGCAGGGAGGGTGCAGCTGCGGGCTCGGCGGCAGAGCAGCCATCCGCCACGCCCGTCCGGGGAAAAAACATTGCAGCTGAC
>NW_010430610.1:1218-2839 GCF_000710305.1 Buceros rhinoceros silvestris
GCAGCGCGCGCCTGGTACCGGCGGTACCCGGACGAGGTCATTCATCACCAGGAGCCCGGACAAGGAAGCTTGGCAGGGGAAGGGAGGACGGCAACCACAGGAGGCAAATCTTAAAAATACTCTGCGACAGCGATGTTGTATCCGCAGCCTCCGAGCTTGTTTCCTCTCGCTGTTGAGGATGGGCAGGATGTGTCCTGTGTGGGATGGAGCAGCCCCAACATCCCTCCATCAAGCTGGTCCTGCCCGTCAGCGGGAGGAATAAGCCGTGTCCTGTGGCCAGCTCTGCCCCAAGAGGTGGGAGCAGGAGGCAGCAAGAGCATCCCTTCCCAAGAAGCATGGCAAGGGGTTTAAATCAGAAACGCAGAATGCTGGGATATGTTGGGTGGTGAAGGAGGGTGCTTTTCTTGGTGCCCTCACCAAGGCCCTTCCTTACCATCTTTCCCTGGTCTCTATCCTAATAGTAAGTGACGGGAGAGAGCAAAATGTGTGAGTTGAGCCCTGCAGGTACTGTGGGGTGTCCAACTCCACTGGCTCTGGTTACGTGAAATGCTGGTGAAGGCTCTGACCCACTTTCCCCGTTGTCTCTCCTAGCCCACCATGGGCACCATGGTAGCATGGATGGCCTCAGAGTGAGGACACTGCTGTGGGCCAAGATGCCCAGACTGAAGATGTCCTGGTCCACCTCCTGGTCTACCTCCCCAGTCATCGCTCAGTCTAGCAGAGGGAGCCAGCAGACACGCAACGGTGACATCCATGGCAGGCTTTGACACTGCCTCTGGTCTCTCTTCTTGGCCCCCAGTTCACCAAAAAGGAGAGTGGACATCAGGGGCTGCATGAGGAACAGGGGGTGACCATCCCGAACCCCACCTGCAGGTCCCAGGACACGGAAGCCACCACCAGACCCATCGGTGAAGATGTCTTTGCTCCTGCAAGATGGGATGCCCCGGTCACCTTTTCGGCAGAAAGAGGTGAGAGCCGGGGAGCGCGGCCGTGGGGGACGGGGGCGCCCACATGGAGCAACACGCTCGGTCCAACGCTGCGTATCCAAAGTGGTTTTCTCTCAGTGGGATGCCCCGTCTTTCCTGTTTACTTGTTATTCTGGAAATGGAACAATAAATAATTTATCGCTGATCGGTTGGCGCACGTCCGACCTGTCAGCCAAGTTGATTTTAACTGGCCAAGTGTCAGGGCAAAAGGCCAGCAGCGCTGTGCTAGGGAACAGCCACCACCACAATTATAAGATTAACACCTTGTTTAGCGGTCAGATCCTGTCGAGTAGTAAAAGATTGCTCCGGTTCATCTCTATAGAGCATCGCTCACAAATTACCTTATTAAGCAGGATCTTGCTCACGGTCGGCTCCCTGCACCTGTGTCCTCAGATATTTCCATTCATGGTGGAGAGGAGGCCAACACTCGGCCGGGGCTGCTGGGGGCTGTGCAGCTGCGGGGGCATTATTCCCTCTTACCAGATTTGCATATCAATGAGCCCCTGATTAATATTTAAAGAGCCAGCTGTCCGAGCCACCTATGAAAGAAAAAAAGCTCTGTGAGGTTTTTATTTATTTCTTTTTCCTTTTTTTAGGGATAACACTTACTGCCCTTTATCAAGGATGCTTCATTT